>NW_015386435.1:583165-588908 GCF_001527695.2 Protobothrops mucrosquamatus
GAGGCACGACTCGGTCCAATGCAGCGGCGGCAGTTGACTCCCAAGCCGCCGTCTGATTTTCCACCGAGTCATGGACCAGATCCTCCGGATAAGGCCCAAGCTCCGTCAGGAACCTCTCTGGGTCCATCAGTCGCCTGGGACGGAACCATCTAGGCGGTTCCGTCTCCCTGCGGCGGGGGGGCGCGGTCTGGAAGTCCATTCATGTACAGTAAGTGCCTAGAATACAAAATTATACTTATTATTTTAAGTATTACCAATCCAAACCATTGCCTGCTGGCTTCAAAACTATTGCCTACTGGCTCTAAATTCTTTTATTACTAACATATATTGTGCCATATCAGAGAATAGTAAGCACAGTAGGCAATCCTCAACTTAACAATCACAATTGAGCCCAATGTTTCCATTGCTAGGCAATACAATTGTTTTGCCCTACTTTACTACTTTTCTTGCCACAGTTGTTAAGTGAATCACTACAGTGGTTAAGTTGGTACTATAGTTGTTAAGTGAATCTGGCTTGCCCATCAACTTTGCTTGTCAGAATGTCGCAAAAGGTGATCCCATGACCCTGGGACACTGCAACCATCATAAATACCTGTCAATTGCTCTGCGTCTTAATTTGATCATGTGACCATGATATTGATACAAGACATTTTCTTTGCTCCCTAAATTGATTCTGCTAAATATAGTGCTCCAACTGTTGTAAGTGTGAAAAATGGTCATTTTTAGTACCATTGTAATTTTGAACAGTCACTGAACGAATGGTTGTGATTTGAGAACTACCTGCACTCTTTACCATAGTTTCTTGGTTTAAAAAAGTTACTAAATCTTGTCATATCGAAAAGAAGGAATAGAGCTTAGATTGTCTTTTCTATTGTGGCTATATACCAAAGCTTATTCTACCACTCATTTAAGCTCATTTAAGGGTCAAAGTTGAGGCTTTTAGTTATTGATTATCACCCTTCTTGTTGCTACCAACACATTAAATCACCAAATCGCTAGATTTTTAAAAAAATATTTCTAATATTCCCAGCCAAATGTCTGATTCTTGAGTACATTTTATTTTTATTTATTATATAAGAAAATTCATATGGCCACCCAACTCCCTCTCGATGACTTTTGGGCAGCATATACAACAATACGAAAAGCAATAACTCTCCCTCTGGCAACAACAATCAAATGAGCAACTTGATGGGCTCCACATCATTCTGGCCCATTGGCAGAGCCACGTCTTCAAGGCCTTATGAAAGAGTGTCAGAGTGGGGGCCAATCCTATCTTTGCAGGGAAGATGTTCCACAGGGAGGGAGCCACCATGGACTTACACGCTTGATATGTATTTAAACTTAAACCCATATTCATTTTCAGTGTGTTTTCCTCAGAGAAAAATAAACCTAATCTGTTTAATGTATACATTTATTCATAGAATGATGACTATAGCCTGGGTAGCCTGACTCTTTGTAATTCCTCTCTGAACATGGAGAGGTGTTGAGATCACACCCCCCCCCAGGTGTATGTTTGCTTCTCAGGAGGAGACCATGAGATAACGGTCTCTAGTGGCTTTAGAGTTCTGGGGGACAAGAGAAAGTCATCTTTTAGCTCAACCACAGTCAGTGCCTTCAAAAAGACACTGCATTTTCATATTTTCTTTTCTAATCACTTTTGGAAATTGCTTCTTAACCACTTTTCAGCTGTTGAGAACCTTAGAGTCAATAGGTTTTACAGCACTGGGTGAGTTTTCTTCGATGTTAGTGAAAGAAATTTTAAATACAAGTTAAAGGACTTTCTTTTGGACTTTTACATTTTTTTGGAATAAATAGCAAAATGATGATTAGAATTTTTCTTTTGGAAAGTTACAAACAAGCTAAGAGTCTAGATGGATTTGGAATTCATTTTGGAATTAATCATTAGAAACTTACCATTGAAAAATGCTCTTTTTAAAAAAATGATAGGTTGAGATTTTGAAGGAAGTCTCTAAAGGGACTAACGGATTACTGTTAAAAGAGAAGAACACTAGAAGGAACTAAAGATTTCTGTTAAAGGAGAAGAACAATTAAAGGATATTTTTGAACAATGGACTCAGAAATTAATCTTAAGGGTATCTGCCTTTATAGACAGATTGTGTTTAAAAGATTTTTTGGAAGAAGAACAAGTTTTATCAGAGGAGTGAAACTGATAAAGTAAATTTTAAAATGATTGGTTACAGGAACATTAGGAAAAAAGATGCTACACTGGATATACAAATAAAACCAGCTAAAAAGGATATTCAAATAACAAGCCAAAAAAAGTGACCTGAATAACTTTTCTATATTTAATTTACAAAAAGAAACTTACTAAAACTTTGAAGTATCTTGTGAGAAGGGAAAAAGAAAAAATGAAATCAAGTTCTAGTATATTTGAAGAGATTAAACATCAAGGTTATTGAAAGTGTAAAGAAGGAATATAAAGTTGGTTTATCTGATTAAGATTATAATAGATAATGTTTTTATCTCTGGGTAATCTTTAATGGACTTTTTATGATCAGGACTGAACAAGGAAACTTGTTTTTAGATAAGAGTTGGAATGTGGGAAGAAAAGATCATTTGTTGTATTTTAAGAGAAGGTGATAAATAATTAAAATTGTTTATACTTGTGATAAAGGGTTAATTCATTTATATTCTATTTTTCTTTTCTTTTTTCTTTTCTGTACTTATTATTTTTCTTTCTTAGTTTGTATCTTTTTAACTGTAAATAAAATTACTGTAAAAACAAATTTGTATTAAGATCTTTGATAATTATTAAAAACGGCCAAGAGATAATTGAAATAAGCAACAATTTATGTTCAATTCCTCAACGTTACCCAAATGTCTTACTAAGGATGCCAAAAGTTCCCTGCCAAATTAAATATTACAGGAGAGAATAGAGGTCTTGAAGAGTTCCCCACTGCATCTTAATTACAAGGGAAATGATCCTATTGCAATTAGCAGAGCAGAAGGACTAGAATAAAGCTCTCATATTTGTTTAAGCCACTCTTTGGGTTCTTTCTTCAGTAGTATCAAGTATCTCCTACAAACCTAGTGGCATAATTACATCTCTCAAATGGCCATACTGTAACAAAATTGGTCAACTGTCAGCATTCTTTAGTTCCTTTCCTTAAAACACTGCCCTCTGGTAGAACTTAAGAGGCATGTTCTTTCAGTTGAGGCACCTGCTCTCTAGAACAGCTGTCTCCAACCTTTCCCGCTCAGTGGACTGCTGCCGGCGGCAGGAGGGGAGAGGAGATGGTTTCGCACGTGCGCACCGCTTTCATAAATGCAGTTTCGCACGGACTCGCCCACCACTTCCGCGGCCCAATTCCGAGTGGGCTACAGCCTGGCAATGGGCCACAGACCGGGGGGCTGGGGATCCCTGCTCTAGAACAGTCTCCTCCACCAACATACAATTGATCCGAACTCTTTTGGCCATTAGGAGACCTTTTAATCCCAGCCTTGTATATTGGAGCCAGGACGGTTGGATTTCCCATCATAAAATAATAATTTTAAATTGCTGATTGCCAGCTAAGGGCTATTTATTGTTTTATGTTGTTTACCTTTTTTTGGTTTATTCAAGCTGCCTAGAGTCACAGTCTTTGAATTTAAATAGCAATGTATATATCCTCCACCCCCATCCTTTCCCAGTATATCTGCTTGGTATATTTTAATGACTTTTCCATAATAAGCATATAATTGATTGCACTCCATTATTGTTTATAATAGTAGTGGAGCCCTTGGTGCAAATAATTGTTTCAGGTTCTTTCAATTAATTTATCTTCATTCACAATGCAAAATTGTGAAATTATTTTTGGCTTTCAAACAAGCAAGCTAAAAACTGAGGCTTTCTTACAACATAATGCTAAAACAGATGAGAGTGGATTGGGTATTCTGAATCTCAAATTGTATTATTAGGCTGCATAGGTGAAAGATATTTTAGGAATTGTAGCCAACTTAGAACCTGCTTTGTAGTTTGTTTTGGTCTGAATAGCAAATTTCAAAAGGAGGATTAAAAGTTTGACGTTTTATGCTGATCTTATTAAAATGACTATCAATTCTACTTCCACTCTATTTTTAAGTCAACTATGGAGGCTTGGAAAAGATAAAAAAACTTGCTTATCCTTCTTCATTTCATCATTTATATTATTTATAGACAATCTTTTCTGCATAAAAATACTTGGAAAATGGGATAGTACGAAAGATGATATGATTGGAACAAGAGATATGTATTTCAAGGCTCAGATAAAACATTTCAGGGAAAAGAATAAAACATTTC
Source organism: Protobothrops mucrosquamatus (assembly GCF_001527695.2). Taxonomy (NCBI): domain Eukaryota; kingdom Metazoa; phylum Chordata; class Lepidosauria; order Squamata; family Viperidae; genus Protobothrops; species Protobothrops mucrosquamatus. Next base: position 587,445 of record NW_015386435.1, read on the forward strand.
AGATTTCAATTTTGAATCATTACTGTTGCTACAGTAGTCATCTACTTTTAAATCAATATAATAATAAGCCAGGAGTAGAATTTTCTCGCAAATATATGGTATTTCAGATCAGTTTGTTTGCTGATATATGTCTTGGGCCCTTCAGACAACAAGAAACATATGGAAGCCAAACTATAGATACTTGCTTATTACTATTAGTTTTGGGTTTTTTCCTTCAGTCATCCCTCTGCAAACAGTAATCAAGGATCCTATAATCTTAATGATCCTATATAATAAGTTTCTTTGACTTGGTTTAGAAGTTATGCTAGAATAACAGTTTAAGAGCTTGTGTATTGTTCCTGGAAATAGTTGATGCCTTCCCTTTCGCTATGTGTTCTCAGTTTTCCCTCCCAATAGTTGGTATTTTCTTATATTTTCTTATTCTGTTTAAAAGTAGGTCCTTATAGGAATTTAGGGATCAAGTTGTATTATTATTTTTTTCTCACCTGAGAAAGTTATGGCTTCTCTTTGATTTAATTATGGCATAACATTTTCCAGACAGATAGAACTCATTTTTCATTTAATCATCTCTCTTACCCTAAGCTTTGAATGATTAGAGCTGGGGAAAAAATCTTTGGATATTTGGTGAAGAAGCTGGCTAAATTAACACAACTTCTTAATTAGAAATCCCCAGCTGTACCAAGACTAATACATAAATAGTTTGACAAAAAAGTATTAGCATAGCTAAATTTCCTGTTAACTTCCTGTGCCTACATTAAGAGAGGAGTGTGTATTAAAAATGTATGGCTTATTTTTCCATTTAGTCATTGATAGGTAATAGTGTTGGGCTGAATCCAGTAGTATATAACCAGACTTCCCTTTCCACTATGTGGTTTTCCTTTCATCTTTCTCCCCTGCTCCCTTCCCTCTGTATGTGCCTTGAAATCGGCTCTGTAAGATTTTCTGACATCTACCGTAGTAGAGATTGGGGGGATGCACTGGGAATACATTCCCGCTGATGGATGCTAGTCTTCCTGTAGAGTGATATTTTTAGTAATTAAAGTTCAGCTTCATTTTCATTGTGCTCATTTCATATCCAGATGGTACTTGATATCAGAAACTAGTCTAAAATTATAGGTCCTGATTTACCCACTAGTGTTAAAGAAAATTTAATTGGGGCATCTAATGTTAATCTTAATAAGGCTTTCTTGAGCTTATTATATTAGCTTCCGAAAGGCAAATTTGTGTTCAGTTTTTTTAACCATGCAGTTTTTTGATTTGTGTTACTGATGCCCTTTCAACATACCGGTACATGAAGTTAAGACGTAGAACTGAAAGGGTGTTCATTTGATGGCTCACCTGTGCTAGCACTGATAAAGTTAAACCAGTGGAAAGTTTGACAAGCCACTCTGAGTTCTAAACTATACATATAGTTTAAAGCAGAGTTCTCCAACCTTTCCAGCTTTGTAGACGGGGGGGGGGGGG
>NW_015386435.1:589008-643184 GCF_001527695.2 Protobothrops mucrosquamatus
AACACGCGCTCACCGTTTCTGCAGCTCAGTTGCAAAAAGCTCACGGCCCACTAGTGCCAACGGGGCTAGAGAACCCACAGTTGTGATGGAACCCATCAAGTGGCTTGTCTGATTGATTGTTGTTGCTGGGGGAGGTATGAGGAGGGAGTTATTATTTTTTATTGTTTGTATATTGGGTTTTTATTTTTGTAAGCTGCCTAAAGTCACGAAGAGTGGGCAGCCATACAAATTTTCTTAAATAAATAAGTGTTACATGATGCAAGAACTGGAACTGATTGCATTCCAGAGACAGCACCTAAATCAAACAAACTGCAAAAATCTTATAAGACGGGTTATTTATATCTCTTGAGAAGATATTTGTTTCTTCGAAGCAATTTCTTTTAATATTTTCACTGTGTATAGTTTAGGCATGCCTAGAATTTTGTAGCATTCAGAATGTAGCAAAAGCGAAGTTAAAAAATTTGAAACCATTGTACAAAGCTTTCAGATCGTGTCATTGTTGTTAGTGTTACTTTTGTCACATTTAACATCAATAATAATAATAATAATAATCTAATAATCACACTTATTAAGAATAAAGCCAATAGTACATGGGAAGCAACAATTTTGCCTTAACTAGTAAATTATAATGGAGAGACAAGAGTTGATTATTCGCCATCAACTGATGCTTAAGTAAATAATACATCTTTTTTTTCCCCCTTAGTATCAAGGTGGAAATGGGTCTAGTCCAGTAAGAGGAATGCCTCCTGCAATTCGTTCTCCTCAAAATTCACATTCCGCCCCTTCTTCTGTAAGTTTAATCCATAGACATCATTACGGTCAGCATCCAATGTAGAATGTCTGGTGCACCTTAGAAACTAGTATTACAGAGGCTTTTTTATATGATGTTGTTTGAGCAAAATTGTTTATCCTGTTGTTTTACGTCCTTACTGACTAATTATTTGGCCATAAATCTGTACAGAAGTAAAATTAATTTCCTTTGTTTATAATGTCTGGGGTGAAGTTAGCACGAGGTACCTATAGGTCGATGCTTCTAAGAAACACCAAAATTCATATTATGAAGGGCCATTACAAGGAAATGTAAAGAAAGAAGTCTAAAAATAAACTAAAATGTTAAATGTTGTTCCATAACCTAAATAAATTTAAAGTCCTGAATGTTCAAATGTGGTCCATTGAGTCCTACTACTTCACAGTGGCATAATCTTGGAAGATGAAAGCTTATTTTTCCTGAGGAGTTTTGTGGTTGCTTTTGATTCATCAACTGGGGGGAAACATTTATAAGCTATTTAAAAATAAAAAAACTTAAAATTCAGGGAGGGAAGCTGCAATATCCAAGGGAGGTAAACAGTCTTTGCAATTATATCACATATATATATAAGAGAAAGTACCCAGTTTGTTTTTGTTTTTTTTAAAAAAAAAATAATTGTAGTTGCCAGTTTTACTTGGGGAAAAAGATTTTGCTGAGAAGAATCCCCATCCCATTTTTTTTTCCTTTTCTTGGACATTTTATTCAGCACTGATAAAAGTTTTCCACTTTCATTATTATCATGAATAGCAGATATTTTAAAACCAGACAAATCGTTACCATCTATAACCGTATCCGTGGATAGTGCATCTTTTCTAGCCAATAATCTAGCAAAGTGAGTAGCATTTATACTTTGGTGAATTCTCTGAATGTCCTTATCTGTCCCTTTGGCTGGGGTTTCATAAAGGTTCAGACAGCTAAAAATAGATAAATCAACTTAGTTCATCAATAGCAATAAGGCTTCCTGATCATTGTGTGGTAAATGCCTTTCATCCCACATCTATTTTTAGTTACTTGAAGTTGCTGCGTTGCTTATTGAAAGTTAACACAATTTCGACTTACTGTAATGGACGATAGTTGCTACTGGAAGAATTTGAAGCTAGCAAATGCTCTCACTGTTTTTTTCCATTGTGTCTCTTTATAGTAGGGGAAATGTAAGTCAACCAGCTTTTAAACAAAAATCATAGTACCATGGGAACATCTCTCCAACAGTGTTTGGAATTTTCATGGCATAGTTATTGTATTTATATAGTGATGTATAAAGTGTTTCTTTCTTCAGGAGTGATTATATTCAGTGCAAGAAAAATCAAGTAAATTTCTTGATACTCTGTGGTATTTCTAAGATGCATTATTTTTAATGATTTTTTAAAAAAAACACCTTAATGTACTTTGCAATAATATCTCATGGTTTTTGTGCATCATGGATACCTTTAAGTTTAGAGGATGAAAAATAAAATTCTTGCCTGTTGTCTAATTGTCACCCATTGAAAACCCTAATGCAGATATATAACTCTCAACAGCTTGCATACGGGTTGATTGATTTGCACCAGGAGTCACATGATTTACAGTGAGGGAAAAATTATTTGATCCCCTGCTGATTTTGTACGTTTTCCCACTGACAAAGAAATGATCAGTCTATAATTTTAATAGTAGGTTTATTTTAACAGTGAGAGACAGAATAACAACAAAAAAATCCAGAAAGAATAACAAAAAAATCCAGAAAAACGCATTTTTTTAAAAAGTTATAAGTTGATTTGCATTTTAATGAGTAAAATAAGTTTTTTAAAAGATATTTTTATTAGATTTTATAAGGGATAAGGTCAATGTAGGTAGTGGGTGGGGTTCAGGGAGGGGGTTGGGACAGGGGTAGGTACAACAATGGGGTTGCCCCCAATAAGCTTTCAAGCTTTAATAAAATAAGTATTTGATCCCCTATCAATCAGCAACATTTCTGCTCCCAGGTGTCTTTTTTTATTTAGTTTTATTCATTTATAACATAAAATATGAAAATACCAAAGTAAATAGTAGGGGACAACAGTAGAAAAAGGGAAAACAAAAAAAGTGTGAAGAAAAGGGAGGGGAAGAAACGAAAGGCATTGACTTCCGACTCTCTCTGTTGCAGTAAAATCAGGCATTAAAATTAAATTTCAACTTTTTCCATCTCTATAATAGCATGCACTAGCCATGTCTGTATTGGCAAATCAGTCTAATCGGTAAAACCTAAAATCATAGTATCATTTTTTTCCATCTCAAGCACAAAGTCCAGAAGCAGTTTCCAAGTAGAAACAAAGTACTTACGTTCTTTTCTTTTATCAACACAGTTAATTTGGCCATCTCTGCTAATTCCATCAGCTTTTGTAACCATTCGTCCGGGGTAGGAATTGAGGCATCTGTCACTTTTATGCAAAGAGCAATCTTGCTGCTGTCACCATATATAAAATCAGAATTCCATTTTTTTTTTGCTCCCAGGTGTCTTTTATACAGGTAATGAGCTGCGATTAGGAGTACTTTCTTAAAGGGAGTGCTTCTAATCTCAGCTTGTTATCTGTATAAAAGACACCTGTTCACAGAAGCAATAAATCAATCAGATTCCAAACTCTCCACCATAACCAAGATCAAAGAGCTGTCCAAGGATGTCAGGGACAAGATTGTAGACCTACACAAGGCTGGAATGGCCTACAAGACTATTCCCAAGCAGCTTGGTGAGAAGGTGATAACAGTTGGTGGGATTATTCGCAAATGGAAGAAACATAAAATAACTCTCAATCTCCCTCGGTCTGGGGCTCCATGCAAGATCTGACCTTGTGGCGTTTCAATGATCATGAGAATAGTGAGGAATCAGCCCAGAACTACTAGGGAGGATCTTGTCAATGATCTCAAGGCAGCTGGGACCATAGTCACCAAGAAAACAATTGGTAACACACTACGCCGTGAAGGACTGAAATCCTGCAGGGCCTGCAAGGTCCCCCTGCTCAAGAAAGCACATGTACAGGCCCGTCTGAAAGTTTGCCAGTGAACATATGAATGATTCAGAGTAGAATTGGGTGAAAGTGTTGTGGTCAGATGAGACCAAAATCAAACTCATTGGCATCAACTCAACTTGCCATGTTTGGAGGAGGAGGAATGCTGCCTATGACCCCCAAAACACCATCCCCCCCCATCAAATATGGAGGTGGAAACACTATGCTTTGGGGGTACTAAGGGGACAGGACAACTTCACAGCATCAAAGGGACGATGGATGGGACCATGTAGTATCAAATCGTGGGTGAGAACCTCCTTCCCTCAGCCAGGGCATTGAAAATGGGTCGTGAATGGGTGTTCCAACATGACAATGACCCAAAACACATAGCCAAGGCAACAAAAGGAGTGGCTCAAGAAGAAGCACATTAAGGTCTTGGAGTGGCCTAGCCAGTCTCCAGACCTTAATTCCATAGAAAATCTGTGGAGGGAGCTGAAGATTTGAGCATTAAGGTTCGAAACCTTAATGACTTGGAGAGGATCTGCAAAGAGGAGTGGGACAAAATCCCTCCTGAGATGTGTGCAAACCTGATGGTCAACTACAAGAAACATCTGACCTCTGTGATTGCCAACAAGGGTTTTGTCACCAAGTACTAAGTCGTGTTTTGTGAAGGGGCCAAATGCAAATCAATTTATAATTTTTTTGAAATGCATTTTTCTGGATTTGTTTTGTTGTTATTCTGTCTCTCATTGTTAAATAAACCTACCATTAAAATTATAGACCGATCATTTCTTTGTCAGTGGGCAAATGTACAAAATCAGCAGGGGATCAAATAATTTTTCCCCTCACTGTAATTACGTTACTGAAACAGAGCTATTTAATAGAGAAAAGGGACGGAGGGTTTTATTTGTTTTACCAAACCTTGGTGGTGGAAAAAGCTGGTATGTATCCAAGCAGCCTCCCTTTTCAGACAAAACATTTTTATAAAGATATCTTCCAGTTTTCTGATATATGATAAATACTATTTATATATCTAGGTTCGGCAAAACAGCCCTTCTCCTACGGCATTGTCTTTTGGGGACCACCCTGTTACGCAACCCAAACAGTTTTCATTTAAAATCACTCAGGTATGTATCTTGACTTGTCACTATCTACTTAGTGCTAAGTAAATGAATGAATGAATGAATGAATGAAGGCATTCTGTGTGGACTTCAGCTGAATCCTGGCAAGACTGAGTGGCTCTGGATTTTGGGATCCATAGATGCCAGAACTATGCCGTCCCTGGTGCTGGGTGCGGTTTCATTGCCCCATACAGACCCCTTGTGCAATCTGGGGATCGTCCTTGGCTCACAATTCCTACTTGATGAGCAGGCGGCAGTTGTGACTAGGAGGACCTTAACACAGCTTTGTCTTGTATGCCAGTTGTGCCCGTTCATGGAGTGGCAGACTGTGCTCACAGTCACTCATGCCTTAGTCACATCCAGATTGGACTGTTGCAATGTGCCTTTGAAGAATGCCCAGAAGCTTCAGCTGGTACAAAATGCAGCAATACGGGTAGTTAGGTGCACTCCTAGTACAGTGTGTGTTATATCTCTGCTCTGTGGGCTGCATTGGTTGCCAGTTTGCTTCCGAGTTCAATTCAAAATGCTGGTTTTGATCTGTAAATCTTTTCATGGCATAGGATTGGGTTATCTGAGGGATATCATCAATTAGGGATCTATATTTGGTGAGTTCCACACAACACAAACCTTCTGTGCCATATCACCTGCCTTACAGAACATTCAATTCCCCTGAAATTAGATTAACTCCTTCCCTTTTGATATTCCAGAAAATTACCTACGACCTGGTAGCCAGTCATGCTTCGATAGCTCCATTGCTGAGCTGGCTGTTTTTATTCTCTCTTTGCCTAGATTTTGTGTGTCTGGTTTTGTTATATTTACTGTTTATGTGATTTTATATTTTTATATGTGTTTTTATATATTTTATATATTTGTTGTGCACTGTCCAGAGTTGTCTTTAACGAGATGAGTGGCTAGATAAATTTGATTGATTGGTACGTAAGTAGGTAGGTAGGTAGGTAGGTAAATATCTTTGGATCTTGAAATTTGAAATTCTTTTTATTACTCGGAGGGAGGGAGGGAGGGAGGGAGGGAGGAAGGAAGGAAGGAAGGAAGGAGCGAGCTGTCTATGGGATTAGACAGTGATGTTTTTACCCTACCTGGTTATGCCATGGATTAAATCTGAATCTTCTTTGTGAGGGATGCAGAACTATAGAACTATAGTCCCCCTATCTCTTTTTATAGACAAGTTAATTTTTTTGTCCTTAAGTCCAGGCATAATGATGGAAAGAGGCAAGAATCTTCCTCCAATACTGGAAAATCTTACTTTGTCATCTTTCTGATTTTTTTTTGAAATTTCCATAGATACTCACTATCCTACATAAAGATGGAAACTTAAAATATAAAATTCTTAGAAAGCAGAGTAGAGAGTCTACTTTCCCATTCTGCACAGCATACACTGCTCTGATTATAAGGCTGTTTCATTTTTGTTAAAGATTAAGACCTAAAAATCTTGTCAATGGACATTTTGTCCTCTTTATTAGTACATCTGAGTTTTTTAATCTCTGAAATTTCTGTTAAAGTTAAATTTTTGACTGGACCTTGAACTGACTTTTTTGTTGACACAAATCATTTATGGCACATTAACTTGTTTCTTAGTTGTTCAAGTCAAATAATAAAAACCATTAAGATACATTTGCACTAATAGGGGTGGGGAGACTGATTGCCCTTTCTTTTCCTTGGGTTTGGAAGGTTTTGGACTTTCTGTTGTAAATTTTAGATGCTTGTAGTTTTTAATGCATAGGGACAACCTAAATATCAGTCAGTGCTCTCTAAATAAAACACAGAAATTTATATAGTGCTCATTTTTTTCTCTGTCTTCCTATGGGAAATTGTTGTCTTGCTTGGGTGAAAGAGACCAGTAATAATTTAGAACGGTCTGTTATGATATGCATTTAATTTGCTGGGTTTTTACATTCTCTCCTCTCTTTCCCCACTCCCATTTTTTTTATACAGACTGATCTCACAATGTTGAAATTAACTGCACTTGAAAGTAATAAAAATCAAGACTTGGAAAAAAAAGAAGGCCGTATAGATGATTTGCTCAGGGTAAATGTGATAATAAGATCAATAGAAATATTGGGTTACATGTGCTAAATTAATGGTGTAGGAGAAAATATATGCAGTTTTAAAATGGTAACTTATATAGTTGTATTTGACTCAAAATACAAAAACAAAATGGCATAAAATTTGCTTATCGTGTTCTAAATATAATGTCCTCCCACATTTCCATATGCTTAAAGTGAGTTCTTTAGCCTCGCTTCTACTGCAAATTATTTTGTAAATAAATGCCAAGGTTTTAAACAGAAGATACAACTGTACTTTTATTTATATGCAATTTATAATCGGTATTCATAATATGTATATACTTTCATTTAATCCTTAGGCTAATTGTGATCTACGACGGCAAATAGATGAACAACAAAAGTTACTTGAAAAATATAAAGAAAGATTAAATAAATGCATTTCAATGAGCAAGAAACTTTTAATTGAAAAAGTAAGTTGGATTGTATTTTATTTGTATTTAGAATGTTATGGAGGAGACACTTTGCCTCGACCTTGTAAATAGAGGATGGGACCAGAAGTAGTTCAACCAGTACTGAGTTAGTAAGAGAATCCTTAGATCAAAATACTGACAGAATTGCTGTGATTGACACCTTGTGAGAGCTCTCCGCTTTCCTGTCTGTAGTCAGACAGATGCTCTAAAATCAGGGCAGCTGATAGGTGAAGCAGTTTCCAGTCAGTGAATAAAACACTTTGTGGCTACCTTGACTGAATAAATGGGTATCCCGTGACAGCCGTATTGTGGTGAAATCCATAATTATTTTTTAACAATTCAGTTTTTGAAGTTCTCACTTTTAAAAACATTTGTGACCCTGTAGTACGGCATTTGTGATACTGAAACATGATATTCTATTTAGCTTTGGTAATTTCAGCTGATATACTAAGTGGCAGAAGCAAGCTGTTGTTTCTAATCTGAGAAAATCTTGAATAAAGATTACTGGGTCCTTACACAATAAATAAAAGCAATAAAATTAATATTTTAGGTAAAATAATTGTATAACATTACAAAATGCTTTAAAAAGGCCACAGGGGAACATATCTATATTATTTTTTATTAGTAGATAAAATTGCCTTTTCAGAAACAGTTAAGTCACACCTCTTGAATATTTTCATTTCTTTAGAGCACACAAGAAAAGCTGGCAAGCAGAGAGAAAAGTATGCAAGACAGATTACGCCTTGGGCATTTTACAACTGTTCGACATGGTGCTTCGTTTACTGAACAGTGGACAGATGGCTTTGCATTTCAGAATCTTGTAAAGTTAGTCAATGTTTTGTTTTTAAATTGCTAGTAATCATCAGTTCCCTGGAGTGGTTGGTTTATATTAGTTCAAACAGCTAATTTTATACGCAGTATTATTATTCTGTTTCGAAAATCAAAAAGACAGAGTACTTAGATTAATCAACTGCCCTTCCTTCCTTCCTTCCTTCCTTCCTTCCTTCCTTCCTTCCTTCCTTCCTTCCTTCACACACACACACACACACACACACACACACACACACACACACACACCATTAGTTGAGTCTAATTCAAAAGAAGAATATTGACCACTTCCCATAAAGATTATTATAAACATAGATCACAGATTTCAGATTGGCTATTGTCTATAAATAACTTGCTGGTCTTTTGTTAAAGATCTCAAATCCACAGTGTAGCAGATCACAATGTGCGTAATTAGTCTGCATGGTTGTAATAAACCAAAAGCAACAAGTAAGGCAGAAGTTAATAAAACATGTAACTTGTTCTTAAGAAGTACGATTTCTGCAATTTAAAGACAATGTTTTGATTTGCAGGCAACAGGAGTGGGTAAACCAACAAAGAGAAGATATTGAAAGACAAAGAAAACTTCTGGCAAAACGGAAACCTCCAACTACAAATAATTCTCAAGCACCCTCTGCCAATTCAGAGCCTAAACAGAGGAAAAACAAAGCCGTGAATGGAGCAGAAAATGACCCATTTGTTAGGCCCAATTTGCCACAACTGTAAGCTCAGAACATTTACTTAAAGACAAATGGATGTATATAGTGGCATCTGTGGCAGGGTCAGCAATGCCAAATGGCAGGCATGAGCAAGAGATCAAAGTGTCCTCTCCTTCCTTTAACAAGCTTTAGAAAAGGAAAGGTGTTTGATCACCTGGTCATGCCCATAGTTTTGATATTGTTGACACACATATACTCCACATGTGCACGTGTCAATACATACAGTATAAATGGATAAAGCAGCACTCAGTCTTCTTTGTGTGGGAATTCATTAGTATTAAAGTGAATGGGGGCCATGTATAGTTATATTTTCTCCCAATTTTCAGTGTGTACTGAGCACTTAGATTATTTTTAAGGTTATTTCTGTGAATATAACAACATTTTTGTTGCTTGCTTGCTCTCCCCCATACAACTCAAAGAGACTAGGAACTAATTCTTTTGATCGTGCTAATTATAGCTTCTCCCACCCCTCTGAAAAAGAACTTGTTTCTTACATGATCATTTTGGTGGCAGACATGTAATAAAAATTGTTTTCTATAAATACCCATATTTATGGAAATGTATAACTTAGTTTAGACTAGGTTTTATTGGTGGGTAAATTAAGTTAATGCAGTTAAGTACAGCATCTGAATATACTTTTAAAAACAAATTCATAGAAGGGTGTTATTCTGGACGAGTCTTAAAATCTTGTTCCTGATCTGTAAAGTTTAATCTCTTAGAAACTACTATTTTTAGGATAATCAGTGGTTTAGTGTTGAAATAAAGCATAGTTCTTAATGGGTAATCCCACATTATTAGATCTCCAGTATTACTGGATTTCCAGGATCATTTCCAAATTAGATTAAGACTCTAGTGTCACCATTATTAGAATTCCAGTACCACTTCTCTTTTTCTAACATATGAAGCTCTTTAGACCAAAAATACTGAAGAAACCCAACAATGCAGATCAGTATTTGGTTCTCCTGTACACGAGAGAGAGAAGACGGGAGTTAATTTGGATTCTGAAATACTTCAATTCTACATTCAACTCTTGCTTATTCAAGAGGCAATTGTTTCTGAAAAGTCTGCAAAATAGGACTGGGTACACTTCAGTATTGATTTGTGGGGGGGGGGGAAGCATAGCTGTCTCAGGTTTGTTAAAGCAAATTGATTTTTTTTTCCCGGAGTTCTAGGTGAACCTAAAAAAAGTTATGGCTGCTTTATAAGTTGCTTGAACTTCAGTAAATAGATTTCTTAAAACAATTACTGGACCCATGCAAAAGTCTGAAAAATGTCAAACTATTTTAGTGAATAGCATTTGTGTCAGATCAAAGCACAAGCTTTGTTTCCTATCATTTTCAAAGCATGTACAGGCTTCTTTGTATTTAGAATAGCAATGTGTTTTATATGCAGTTATTTTTCATTTGATTTTAAAAATTTTATTACTTGTATTTACTCTTGTAGGCTAACACTAGCAGAATATCATGAACAAGAAGAAATTTTCAAGCTTAGATTAGGACATCTCAAAAAGGTATGTAATGTAATCAGTTTTTCCTAATCCACTCTTAGTTTTGATTACCTTGAAGTGCTATAATCACACAAGAAACCACCCTATTAAACTTCATCTCCTGTGTCTCTTTGTTCCCTTAATTCTATATTGTGCATGTAATAGCTATTTCATTTTAAATGCTTGTAAAAAAACATCTTTATGTATCAACAAGCACAGTTATCCATAGGACTGTGTACAGTGAACATACACAAGTAAAAATAAATGTCACCAAGCCAACCTGCAGTGTTTGATAGATACTTGATTTCATTAAATAATTTAAAAAAGCTACTTTTTCATGAAAATATATATTTCATAATTCAAAGAAAAGATTTGGTTTTGAAATTCATGTTAGATTACATTTCCCTTTTTTTAACTTATACTAATTCATATTTTTCCAAAATTCATTTAATCAGTCTTTTATTAGTCATCCATAACCACATTTTCCTTAAACGATTTCAGTAATTCTTTTCTAGAATTGCTGATATTTATACATTAATGAAGATGCACATTTGAATTAATTAATTAGCTTGCTTAAATGCCAGTTGCAATGAATTTCTAAACAATGTTTTTGTTCAGAATCATGGCAGCTGATTATTTTTAAAAGATTGTGTGTGGTCAGTGCTGCAATTTTTTAACAACTAATCTTTAAAAACTGGATTTTTCACTTGTCTTTTCTTTCACAATTTCTTCAAGCAATTTTCTTTAGATCTATGATTATTTTCATTCCCATGTGATTGTTATGCTACTTCAAACTTTCCCACTCAGTAGTTGGAGGAGAATTTAGAAAAATAAATCCCATATGCTTATTTATATTTGATATTATTACACACACACACACATACCACATATATATATGAACCCTAACTGTATATATATATATGTGAAATCAGAAATATAAAAATATTGTATTGTTGTAAGCTCCCAGTCGCTTCAAAACAAGATGAGCAGAAATAAAAAGAATAATAAAAAGAAATTAAGTATGTAAAAATCATATTGATTTAATTTTTCATTATGGTTTCATTATGACTTTGCCTTCCTTTGGTCTTTGAAAGTTTCTTAATAAGTATTTTTACTTCAGACAGTCCATTTTTCAATATATTTGCATGAGTCACTTTTAAGGAGATCCAGTATGTTCCTAGCCACAGCTACTGTTCCAGGATTCTGTTTTATAAATAATTGTGTATAAGTATTAGAATAAATCAAAGATTTAGTACAGATCTGCCTCTAGCTTACATAAAACCTTTTCCAGTTTGGCAAAATATAATTCCTCTTTTATGGGCTCTGTTGCTAAGCAGGCTAGGATTGGGCAGGAGACTACCAAGGAATACACAGACTATAAATTAGATTACAAGGTCAAGAAGCATTCTGGAGGAAGGCAATGACAAACCAAATCCATGCCAATAAAAGTATATGGATATGTTCATGAAATACCAAAAATTGAACAGTTTACCAAATTAGTAATCTTATTACTTGCCATTAAAGCTTCTAAATCTTGCTCAGGTTTTTCTGTCTGAGAAGAAATCAAGAGCCATTTTATGAGTTCCACTATTACACTGCTAAACTATACTATGTTAATGTTTGTGTGTATGTCTGTGTATACACGTAATTTTATATCAATGATTTCTGACATCCATTTTATTTATATTAATATTCTACTTCATATTCATTTGTTGTTCAAATTATATCAGTTTTCTTTTAAGTAAAAGTCTCATTTGTATTCGTTGATTTTTAGTCTCTGGGTAGTGTCATATTTTTAAAAAATGCAGAAAAGTAGTTGGTGTAGTTAATCAGTCTGAATTAACAAAACAAAAACAAGAAACAAAACAAGAAAATGCACAAACCAAACCAAAATGGATTTTTGTGCATTTTCCGCACTCTCTCCGCTGTTTTGTATCACTACACATGGATAAGCATGGTTAAAGTTCCTTCAATATTTAAAATAAATTATGAAAAGTTTTGCAGAATTTAACCAATCATGCTGGATTCATTTGGTATTCTTTGTACTATTGATATGATGGTGATTGTACACCTGTGCCCATAGACCCTGATATATACAACTATATTGTTTGAATGGGCTTTAATTTGCATATTTTCTTTTGGTTTCCTGTCCTCCAACTTGAATGTATATCCCAAATGTGCTGTAGATGATATTCTAGGCCTCCAAAGCATATCTTTAATGATCTTTAATGTTAGAATAACATTTTGGAATATTCAGAACTACGAATGATAGATAACACAAATCATCCTTAATATGAATATATTCAAATATAAGAATTGGTACCTGAATACATGAAATTAAATAAACAAAGGATGGCTGTGAACATAGTACAGCACTGAAAAACACAAAACAGTTTATCACAAGGATTTACTGTAGGTTCTCAAGATTTTATACAAAAGAGTCAGAAAAGCAAGGATTCTTTAGCATTTATTTGTATTTTTTCCCCAATTCCCAGTCACATTACTTAGCAGAGCTGGCATGGTTATTTACAGTTGGAGATAGCAGGCTTGGGTTCATCGATCTCCTTCTTCCCATTCCTAGATAAGGCACAGCTGCTTAAGATTCTAACTTGCAGAGTAACTAAACCCTTTTCTCTCTACTTAATATTATGGAGCATAAATGTTTTCTGTGTAGGTATAGATGTAGTCTATATTGTTGACAATAGATATGTGCATTGCTCTACAGATAGTAGTCAGTTAGCAACCACTTGTTTAGCGACTGTTCAAAGTTACAATGGTGCTGAATGAGTGGTACTTATAACCTGACCTTAAAAGTTGTGGCCATCACAGTATCCTTGCTTGTGGAAAGAAAAAAGGTTACATTTTTATATTATCTGAGCTCTTTAAGATCAGCAACATCCAAAGAAAAGGTAGAACAAAATAGTTAAAAGAGATCTATTATATTTTTCATTGTTTAAAAATGATTATTTTTTAGTTTCTGGAAGAAATCTTAATTAATTTTAAGCAGTGAGTGGTACTGTATATCTCCAGTATTATCTGGATTGAGGTCCAAAGTAGATATTGGTTATCAATTGTGTCATACCAAGATTATAAATTAGAAATATGCTGGAGAAATTGACACATATAGCAATGTATATATATGCTTGTCATTGAGTAGGGCTAATTTTGATTGGTCAGTCAGAGAAGCTTTTCATTTACTTACTTATTTACTTTCATTTGAACCTAGCTGCATTTCAGATAAGAACCACTTTAGCTCCCCTCTAGTCCATATTGCCATTCATTTGTCCTGAGATTGGTTGAAAGCTGTTAATTGGCATCAATAAAAAAAATCGATCCAACAAATAAAAGTAGTAATTTAGTACTTTTTTAAAAAAAAATTATCACTGCAGTTGAGATGTGGGTAAAATAATTGTTTTTTTCCTTGTTCATTTTTGTAACGTATATTTTGCAGGAAGAAGCTGAGATACAAGCAGAACTTGAACGTTTGGAAAGAGTTAGAAATCTTCATATACGAGAACTCAAAAGAATAAACAACGAAGATAATTCTCAGTAAGGTTCTAGATTTTAATCTCACATTCATTTTCTCAATCTTTACTGGCTCTGGGTAAAATGTATTATATATATATATAATATTAACTTTCTAAAGTAATTCTGAGAATTTTATCTTACAAAAGCAAAATGCACTTATTAATAATGATTTTTTTTAAAAAATGGAAAATGTGCTCTTGTTCATTTGTATTCTTACTGTCTTAAAATAATGCAGGGAGCAGGCTTTTGTTGCCTCGCGATCCTCCCTCCTTCAAGCTACTTGAAAATCCGCTATTAGGAGATTTAACAAGCCAATTCATTCCTTTTCCCCTTGTAATATCCCTTACCCCATTAAATTCTTTATATCCTAAAAGTTTGTGTGGTAGTTCATAGTAATTAAAAAAGGCTTCCAATTTCTTTTTATGCATCTCAAGAGTCCTCTGAAGTAGTAGAAAATAATATCTTATTTTCAGATAGTCCTCGTTTACTGCCAAACTGGTTTGGCATTTTGCCATCTGTGTTTGATTTCGGTGGGAATGGCTCCTTCTTTCATGTAAGAACTGGATTAAGTTCCTCCAATTTCATGTACAGGGCTCCCAAACGTCATCAAATTGTAGAGGTTGCAAAGGAGACTATGGGAAAATTATATTCTACAAATTTGCATCCTGTTCTTTTTGTAGAAAGGATGACCCATAGCAATGACTATCTGAAGGTGGGGTGTGTGTTTTTTTGTTTTTTTTAGAATAAAGAGTCAAACCTACAGGTATTGTACTTCTTGATAAACCTTGTGTTATTCTATAACGTGAACATTGTCATTCATGGATTCCTCAAGTTCAATGCTTTTCTATGAGTAGAAACAATTCATGAAGCAGTTATTTGGGATCCCTTTCATAGTGTCTTAAATGTTTCCATTCAAGTCCAGTTAGAAATCTTACTGGCCTGGAAACAAGTCTGAATTGACTGACTGCTCATTTTAAAAATCTGTTTTTTAAAAAAAAAGTTAATGACATAATACAGTCTTGGGAGGTGGTGAACTCTCCTTCACTCAAAGTGTTTAAACAGAAGCTGAATAGTTATTTGTCAATTTGTCCTTCTTAGTTGAAGATAGTGCTCTTTCGTCCCACTTCACTTGCTGTGTAGGGGTGCCTTTTATTGTCTCCTCAGTTCCCCATCGATTCCCACAATAGTAGTAATTTTGCAAGTATTTTCTGAAAGTTCCTTTCAAGCAGTAATTGAATTTCTCTGTTCATTTCATTTTGTTTGTTCTTTTTTTTAAACTTATTCATTAACATGAATTCATATTGACTCTTCCCCCCCTCCCCCCCCGAAGATGAGTTGCCTGAACTACTAGGGCTTTCAGTAGTTCAAATATATATGCTCACGAGGACCCCGTTTTAGAAGTGTTTAAGTATAGGAGCCTATTATCCCTCTGCAGGGGAAATTTTGTGTGCTTGAGGAAATGGGCAGAATGTGAGCATGCATCTTACCTGTGGTCCTTTACTAGCAGGAATTGACATAGTTCAATAAGTAGCTTTCTTCTTCTTTTTCTTTTCTCTCCCTTGCTTGTTTAAACGCTAACTGTAGATAGCGCTAACTTTAAAGCCCTGTCTTGTATATAAACCACATTTGTGCTTATTTTTTTTAAGGTTCAAAGACCATCCAACATTAAATGAGAGATATTTGTTACTTCATTTACTTGGTCGAGGTGGATTTAGTGAAGTATATAAGGTAACTTTTTGCTGTTGTTGTTGTTGTTGTTGTTGTTATACACCGATTGCCAACACACTTCTAAAGAAATCCACCTAAGGCACAAGTGTCAAACTCGCCACGTGACATGACGTGACGCAACGTATCACAACTCTTTTTGCATTGCCGGCAATGGGGTGGGTGCAGCTTCGGTATGATGAAATCAGCCTGTGGGCTGGTAGTTTGACACCCCTGACCTAAGGCATTGTTAATATGTTTAAAGCAATACATTTCTTCCAGCACTATTGTGAGAAGTTTAGAAACTTCTACTTTTATTTGTATTAACAGCATGCTGTTTCTGCTATACTTATCAGTGGTATAGAGCTATGGTTTGTTAAGACAAGTGGTGTACCATAGATTATGAAATTGCCTTGTTTCAGTTAATTATAGTTAAGATTATGTATGCTCTTGGATAAAACATTACATTGATGGTAATTAAAAAAACATATTTTTTAATCATATAGTTGCAAAATTGCCCCTACTCCACCCCGATGCAAGGGATTACAGGGTCGTTAAAAGAAAAAAAATCATAGTTGCAAAGCAGTTTACAAAACCGGGCCTATAAATAAAAGAAAATCAAATTGTAAACATCACTTAGTGTTTCCATGGTAGAAAACTCAAATAGTGTCCACTGTATTGCCTAGTTCTTGCTATTTTTTAAAAAAAATAATTTCTAAACTTAGGAGTAGTCATGCTTCAAAGTAAACTGACTGCCTTTAGCATAATTCCCAGAATATTTGCAGAAATTAGAATGTATTTTTTAAATTCAATTTTATGCTATATTTCTTTTTTTAACCCCATCATTTTTTCCTTAGAAAAACATGTGTTGTATGATGAATCATCATAAGTACAAGGGGGAAAAAAAGGCTAATTGTCAGCCTGGACAATTGCTGGATGAAAATATCTCCGAAGCTCTTTCAACATCCCAAATTCAAATGTTTATCCCATAATACATGACCTCTCAAGCTTTACTTATCTCCATTTTACATGTTTCAATTAATAAATTCTAAAGACTCGCATGACACAGGGAAGTGTTAGGAGTTGCTTACTTGAAACTTGAACAGTATTTTTCTTTTTACTAACGTCATCTAACGGGTCTTGCAGGCATTTGATCTTTATGAACAAAGATATGCTGCTGTGAAGATACATCAACTTAACAAAAGCTGGAGAGATGAGAAAAAGGAAAACTATCACAAGTAAGCATTTTTAAAAACGCTTCTTCCGGTGGCAAGTTAAAATGATACTCCAGTATCCACGATTAATAATTCCCTTCTTTCAAAAGGCATGCCTGCAGAGAATACAGAATACACAAAGAGTTGGATCATCCACGGATAGTAAAACTGTATGATTACTTCTCCTTGGATACAGATACGTAAGTATATAAAATAATGCTTCTTTGTTTAAGAGCAGTTTGAATTATATTAATACTTTTAATATCCAATTAATTTCATATTTTTCTTTTGTGCTTAAAACAAATACATAGGTTTCTTTTTAGTATCTAGACTATCTTTGTTTCTTCTCTTACAGGTTTTGTACAGTGTTAGAATATTGTGAAGGCAATGATTTGGATTTCTATCTCAAACAACATAAACTAATGACAGAGAAGGAAGCTAGGTCCATCGTAATGCAGATTGTAAATGCGCTGCGATATCTCAATGAAATTAAACCGCCCATTATACATTATGATCTTAAACCAGGTAAGTCAGAAATACCAATACAACTTCCTTTTTATATAGCGTTTCTGTAAAATATATCATTCACTTCATGCTTATTAAGAAGCCAATTTTCTATTTTTGTCCTTATTGAATCCATCAGGTTTGCATTGCTTAAAAAGAGGTAGCATAGGGTAACGCTTAAGGTGTTAGGTTAGGACAAGAAGGGGCAGATTGAGCCTCACTTGGCCCTATTGTTCTCTCTCAACCCAACTTACCATGCAGAATAGTTGTAATAGGGAAAAATTGGAAGGGGCTGCTAAGTGAAACTATGATCTAGTTTGAATTACTTAATGTATATATAGAGTTAATGTATTGCTTATTTTATTGTGTAATATTCTGGAATATAAAATAACAATAGTCTAATTTGCTTCCACTGCATAGAAACCTATTAATTTCTGTATGTTTTTGAATAGGCAGGAAAAAATTTTTATTTTCTTTTATTTTTGGATTGAGTCTCAGTAGATACTCAATATAATGTACAAATAGAAATAACAAAATACAGCAGCTACAGAGCTTAGTCAGTCAAGAAAAACTGAAATACAACACAAGTATAATGCAACTATAATTGCAAGCATTGTTGTCCTTGAAGCTTTTGTTTTTCTATAAAATTCAGTACAAATAGCATGACATTATTATAATACCCAAAACTGCATTCTTTATTTAAAAATCCGTCATTTGGATTTGAATTTGTGAAATGTATACTAATCTTTAGTAAAGTTTTTGTAGGTTTAGTTGTAAATAACTAAGTCTGCATGCATTCTGTGACTTTAAATATGTTTGAGGTACAGGAACTTTTATCTTTTTACCAGTTGTAAGCTATCCAGAGTCATCTGACTGGTGAGATGGGCAGCACATCCATTAAATAAAGTAAATAAATTGCCTTTCACAGGTTTCAAGTGCTACATGGGATAGTTCTATAAATATGTAACATACCTGTTAGATATTTCAGTTCTGTAAAATCATTAGGGCTGTGCAATGCAATTGAAAGCAAAGTATCTCAGAATAAGTGATTCACTGAAGCTGTAAAGCTCGTTGGTTGCTTTGAAAGCTATGCTCTGTTGACTCCGCGGGTATGTGTAAGCATAGACAATACTTTTCCTGTGTCCACCAATGAAGCAAAGGGGCTAAGCAAGTATGTATATCCATTGAGAATTGGAGCAACTTTTGAAACAGCCACATGAACTCTACAAAAGATGTGGGTGTTTGAATGATTCAAAGAGAGGTGCTTTGTTCATACTCCTGCAAATCATGAAACACATCTTTAATCCTTTGTTCAGCCCTAAAAACGATTACATTCTCATCATCTGAATGAAATGTTGTTGAGATACTATAATGGGCTAGAACTTGTTTTTTATAATGAGAGTTTCTTCTTTTGATAGGAAACATCCTGTTGGTTGATGGAACAGCATGTGGAGAAATAAAAATCACAGATTTTGGCCTGTCCAAAATAATGGATGATGATAGCTATGGTGTTGATGGAATGGACCTAACTTCACAAGGAGCTGGGACTTACTGGTATATTATTTTCCATTTCACAAACTTTTTTTTCTTTTATTAAACAAAAAGATGAAATAAAATTTTTTACATGATGTTT
Organism: Protobothrops mucrosquamatus; assembly: GCF_001527695.2. Lineage (NCBI taxonomy): Eukaryota > Metazoa > Chordata > Lepidosauria > Squamata > Viperidae > Protobothrops > Protobothrops mucrosquamatus. The sequence continues at coordinate 608,002 of NW_015386435.1, forward strand.
TAGTTATTCTCATGAATAACAAAGGTTATGTACAGCTGCCATACAAATATAGTAAAAAGACAGGTATCGTGCCTAATTCAGTTTATATCTTAATGGTATAGAATTTATCTTTTATCATGCTTAGCTTAATAAAAATCTGATACGCATATACAAACTGAGAAGTATTCACTGAAGGCATTTCAATATTCAACATATACATTCAGGCTGAGAAACAGACATCTTTTATATATTTTTTAAATGTAAAACATTGGTTCTATTGAAAAGGGGAAGGTAAACAGATACATTTGATTTATGAATTGTGGTGATCATTAAATGTTTCACTGCTGAAATCAAAGTTTCACCAGTATTAGCACTTTGCAGATACTTCAGGAAAAATGCTTTGCAACAAACAAGAACATATGAAGGACAGGATTTTTCCTCAGATCCTTAAAGCAGCATTGTATTGTGACTATATAACTTTGTAAGCTGTGCATAAATGATATGTGCAGGCCAAGCCATTTTCCTTCATAGGGAAAAACAACAAAGTATGTGATTGCAAGGCCATGTTTTGAACGTATTTGGTTTATAAAGTTGTAATTTGTGAGCATTCAGAGTGGCTTGTATTCATCTCAGTTATGTATCTTACCAACTTCTGACCTGGGTTTTGAATTCTCTATCAATTCAATTTCTAGTTTGGTCTACCATAATTTATTACAATTCAGTAAATTTGAGCTTGTTTGCTAATCCAGAACTAGAAACCAATACTTGTAATAAGATTATTATGATATATCCTTACTAGTCCTCCTATACTGAGAAGTGTAAAACAGATGCATTTTTGTCTTCGTACTCTAGAAAAATGAAAAGGATGGGATTTTTGTTCTGCTGTTAAATATGCTGCAATCGTATCATTTGTTATAGAACAGAAATTACTTGGAGGAGAGAGTTAAATGGTTTTACACAATGGAGTACAGATATTGAGATGAAGATTAGTAATTCAAAATCAGTAGCACTCATTTTGTAGAGACCTAAATGTTATCACCATCACTGGTTTATAAATGAGGTAGATATTGTACAGGTCCAAACCTTCAAAGAAGGTTTTCTTCATTCTAGAGTCTGAAACAAACATATCAAATATGTGAGTCAAAATGTACAGCACATCAATGCCATAGTACTGAATTTCTTTTCAACTAGAGGTGGCTCATACATTCCTGCAACCTTGCTTAGTTCTCTGTGGAGACCAGTGTGATTTATATTCTAACTTCCCTGTTGGTCCAATCTGAATTGTAAGAACTATTTTCAAGACTCCAGATGCATATCAAATGCTGTCTTAAGTCCAGACTAGTGAAGATAGAGCTGAGAATTTGGACTGTATGCTTATGTTTGTTAAAGTAATAACAATAACAGTAACAATAATAATAACATCATCATCATCAACAATAATAATAATAATTGGAAGGTCAACTAATCCAACCCCCCGCTCAGGCAGGAAACCCTATACCATTACAGACAAAAGGCTGTCCAGTCTCTTCTTAAAAACTTCCAGTGTTGGAGCATTCACTGCTTCTTGAGGCAGGTTGTTCCACTGGTTAATTGTTCTAACTGTCAGGAAGTTTCTTTTTAGTTCTAGGTTGCTTCTCTCCTTGGTTAGTTTCCATCCGTTGCTTCTTGTCCTGCCTTCAGGTGCTTTGGAGAATAGCTTGAGAATAGTTAAGTCTAGCCATATGAATTCGGTTCCTTAACGCTGGCTTTCCTTCATGATGCCACCAGTAAGCTCATTCATATGGCTTTTAATTGGGATGACTCTTCATTTTGAGTCAGGAATTCAGAGCACCAAATAGACCTCTTTGCTTCTGAGTTGCTTTCGAAGAAATAAATTGCTGCCATAAACCAACTTAGTGTGTTTATGTCTTAACAACTCCTACACATAGAAGAGCACACTCATTAGTAAGATGAAATGCCTGACCCTCTGCAATGCTGTACAAGAAACAGGAAATTTCCATTCAATTAGAGAGTCTATTCTTGTGGATCTGGAGCGGTAGAGCACAGTAAACCATGTGCTCCAAAGTTCTGTACTATTAGCCTTGCAACAAATAGTGTAGTATTAGTTCAGCATACTAATTGCCACATTTCATAACTTATTTGGGTGAGACTGAAGAATTGCTTGCTTCATTTTACTTTATAGCTTGGACATTGAGATATGTATAAAAGCAGCAAAATTTTATGTAGTAGTGTAGTTCACAAGTCAGAGAAGAAAGATATAACTGATCCTAAGATGCAAATTTTGAGCGTTTTAATGTTTTCTTACTAGTATGACAAGCTTATGAGGCAATGATTTCGCATTTTTATATACTTATGACTGTGTTTTTGTTTTTCTATACTCTGACTGAAATAATATTTCTACTCCTAATAATAATTAAAACAAACTCTTAGATCAACAATATTGGGTCCTGAAAGCTTTTAATAAACTTTTAATATAAACTAACTAAAGAAATAACTTAGGGTTATTATGAATTGCATTAACAACATACATGCTTTGTTTATGTTTGTGCTTAACCATTTTTGACTAGGTTTTCAAACATATCAACCTTCTAGTGGACAGCATGCCTGTTTAGCCTGAATGAATCTTTTCCTTTCTTGTTTTCGTTCAGGTATTTGCCTCCAGAGTGCTTTGTTGTAGGAAAAGAACCACCAAAAATTTCTAACAAGGTGGATGTGTGGTCAGTTGGAGTAATCTTTTTCCAGTGTCTATATGGTCGAAAGGTAAGCATGCACAGTAACTGCAATTTTCCATACAGAAAAGTTTGACTAGCATAATTCCATTAATCAAGAATATGTACAGGCAAATACTTTTTTTTCCCTTCTGTTCAATTGTGTCCAAATCTCGGGGACTTCCTGGTCAAATCCCTGGCAAGATTTTTTGAAATAATTTGTTATTGCCTGCTTCCTAGAGCTGAGAAAGTTGACTGGCTCAAGGTCACCCAGCTGGCTTTGTGCCTAAGGTGGGACTAGAACTCATAGTATCCCAGTTTCTAGCCTGATGCTTTAACCACTACACCAAAAGGGCTCTCCATTCAACTTACACATAATTTCATTTCCCATTGTTCCGAAATACTTTAAAATATTTTAATGTAGCATAATTTTAGATTTTAAAAAATAAGGTTTCTTTTTCAAACAAATATATGTATGTTTGGTATAATGAACTCTGAATTTTTTTTAACCTCTTTCCAGCCATTTGGCCATAACCAATCACAGCAAGATATACTTCAAGAAAACACAATATTAAAAGCCACTGAAGTACAGTTCCCAGTAAAGCCTGTTGTGAGCAATGAAGCCAAGGTAAAAGAGTTCAACCATCAAAGTCAGACAAAACATTTAAAGCTAACTACAAACAAAATGTATTTAATTTTTTGTAAGAATTGTTTTTTAATTTCACACATTTAAAAGCAAATGCATTTTTTTTTCAAACTGTTTCTGTGTTTCCCCAATTTATGTAAATCTGTTATCAGATGTTGGAAAAAACTATCAGATACTGAAAATGATTCTCTGGAATCCTGAAACATTGATCTTGTTGAATACAAAATAAGTGTAACTAAATGTTAAGATGAGTGACGTTAAAAATACTTTCAATATCAATAATTGCAGAAGTCTGAACTGGATAAGCCAATTTGTTTTGTTCTGTAATCTTCAATTGTAGAAAAAAAATCCTAAAGTACAGTTATATGGTCCTAAATCCTAAAGTACAGTATCACTGTCATTTGTTTTAAAATTATATTTGCTATTGTGAACTAGGCATTATGTAACGTTAAATCAAGCATGTTGGTTAAAATGAACACGACTACTTTCCCAGCAAGCCAGCTTCAAGCAGTGCATTATAAATCTTAGTTTAATTAAATTTAAAATTTTAATTTAATCATAGACTATTTCAAACATCCTTGATTTAAAAGAAATTGCAAATTTCCTGAAATGGAAAGAAGGGATTATCCAACCTAAATCTTTGTTTTAGCTCATTGATGTGCTTACGTAAATAGTTCAGAACAAGTTTTATCTATTTCCTCCAAGCTAACCTAATGAAATGGCATGTTTTATGTTGAAATGGCATGTGTTTATGTTGAAAAAAAAATCAGCTGTGGCATTCGGACACAATTTCTGGTTAGTTTAACCATAATTTCTGACTAAATAGAAATAGTTTGTTTCTAGCTTGTTTAACCATTAGTCCTTGTTGGAATCAAGTGGAAACTTATTCATAGAATTCCGCCATACTTTCCATGTTAATAGCCTCTTTATCCTCTTCACATGAAGGGAGAATATTGCATTTTCTCTCTACTTTCCACAGAAGAATATGTCCAAGAACACTATATTTGTTTGTAGTCCCGTCCAAGTTAAACACGTTCTGTGAGCTTAGCAAGACCGGGCTTGCCTGGTGCTTCTGGGCTTGGATTAAATATTTTTATATTGTATAGTGCTACTTCTTTCCAACTGTGTCATCCTTTTTACTGTAACCTATTATCTAACCTGATCCATTCTTTCATTCTATAATTTCTTTGCTCTTGACAAAATTGTTAATACTCTATCAACAACAACTTTCCACATCTAAGAACACATAAAGTATAGTGAATGCTAAATTTGGAAATTTACTAGTTCAGAATGATCATAATCTAAAGTAAAATGTACAGGCTGATATTTGGAGTTGTGTTTACCCCAACCGTTTTATATATATATGCAAATCGCTGAATAATTGTACTGATCGGATAGATTTTTGGAGCTGAGAAATTCTGAAGATAATATTAATACATATAAAAGACAGCATGATATAGAACCTCTTAATGAATCAAACCTTTCAGGTTTTAGAAGAAATAGGGTTTTTGAACCAAGAAAAAAATGCAGTTCTTAAGTCAATCACTACAGGAGACTTGCATCTAATAAAAACAGTGCTGATGGAATGCAGAGACTTTTTTTTAAAAAAAACATAGTTTTTATTGAAAAATTTTACATTGATAATAAGTACATTCAAAGAAAGCAAAATATAGTTACAATTATAGTAAATGTGACCATGGAAAAAAGAACTATGAAAAAAAAGGAGATGGGAGAAAAACAACAGAAAACATGAGAAGAAAATATAGATAAATGGCTTCCAATCTTCCTTTTGGCAGCTATAGTGCAATTCTAACCAAACCTGCCTAAGATTACATCATGATTCTCTTTTTTCTATCACATGTATCTCATGCCTCCCAGCTGCTCAGCTAACTCAGCAAGCAAAATGCAAAAAAAATTCTTCCCACTGATTACCTATAAGGAGCAGCTGTGAGATAACAAGTGGGTTATCTCACAATCTCTCCTTTATTCAGAGAGAGTTCATTGTTCAATGTTGACTTTCTGGCTGTTGATTTCTGCCACAATGCCATCTCCACTCTTTTGAAGATGTGGTTCACTATAAATCACACCAGAAACTCCCTCCCTCCCAAATTCTTTTTTTTTAACATAGTATTCTAATTGGAATTTCCTTAAGTATATCTGTGTTATCATCATCAATCTTCAGTTGAGTATTACAATGCTGCTGCAAAACATGATCTCTAGTCTTCTTCATGATAACATGCACATACCTTGGAACACTGCTTCATTTTGCAAATCATATATTGATCCTGTAAAACTTATCAATCTCTGCTTCTGTGTCATCTTCATCCCAATCTAAAAAGTTAGAAATGTAACCATTTTTTCTTTGATATCTTCCCCATGAATTATCGCGGGTCTCATAGAAACACCCAAAGTCAGAGGTGGCCTGTGGGCCATAGAATACCCAGATCTGCTCTAAATCTTAAAACCAAAAATCTTTTTCTCTCACTTCCAGTTGTGCCATGTTGTCTAAATCTTTCTCCACCTCCCTAGTTATAACTTCTTCTGTCTTACTTTCCAAAACTTCTATGTTGTCATTAATTTGTTTTACATTTTTCAGCCAGTTGTCCTACAGATTTCTCAGTCTTCTTAACTTCTTTCATATCCTTTTTCAATCCCGGTAAATCCTTCTTCCCCCTACTTTTTTAAAAGCATCCAAACTATTGACAGTTTTGTTAATTTTTTTTCTTTTAAGTCAAAATATTTTAAGTTGTTTTTATTTCATCTTAATTACAAAAAGGTGACTTACCAAGTGCCTTTGTTCTTTCCTGTCTTTCCAAAGATCTCTCTTAAGTTTGCTTGTTTATTGTTTTGTATTCCCCCTGCATTATTTTTACAAATAACTCAAGGTAGACATATCCAATACACCTTCCTCTTACTATTTTCCCCACAACAACTCTGTGAGCTGAATTGGGCTTAGAGAGAGTGACTTGCCTGAGGTCACATTAATTGTACCCAGAATGTTTAAGAAAGTGAGACTTTTGCTGGTTATATGGCCATAAAGACTACACAGTAGTTTTGAACACAATGTTGATCTCTTGTCTCCTAAGCCACTAAACTCGTGATTGACCACAAGAAACTCAATTTCTGTGATCTGTTTGTGAGGAGCAGTTATCCAGACTATAACTGGGCAATCTCCCAATATCTCCTTCTCCAGAGGGAATTTGGTTGGTTAGAAACTTGCTGTCTGGTTGGCAAGCTTGGCCATAGTGCTCTCCTTGCTCATAGGGATACTTGCAGGGATGTCTACCCCGCCATGACTCCTCAGCTAGAAAACAGGGACATTTATTAACAGAACAGGAAGAAAAGAGTTGTTTTGGCATCAAGTAACCCAGTATCTAAATAAATGTTATTTTCATCCATTCATCTTCTCTTTTGCCTCTCCATATTTGTTTCCAGGGATTGGGAAATCTCTTTAATATCACAGGAAGGAAGTGAGGTTCCAGAGAGGAAAGTGAATCAGCATATTCACTTTTTTCTCCCGGGTACATTGATGCCTCTCCTGAATCAAAGGGATTTATGTAAATGGAGGGATCATTAAATCTCACACTAATTCTGAATTTGCTTTCTATAGTTTTATCGAAGATTATTATGCAAATGATGATTGGGAGAAATAAGTAATTTCTGTCTCCAATAACAAGATTATACATTTAAAAGGAAAAATCAGGGAGAAATGGCACAGAATTAAACGTTTTAAAAAATTAATTGGCAATATATATTATTATGTACGTCAGTAACTGATTTTGATTTCTCATCCCTTTACAATGATTTAATCTTAAATTAGAATTCAGTAGATTTTAGAACAACGTTACTCCCACTATTATAATGTGGCTGTTAAGAATACCTAATACAACATTGTTGAGCAATTCATTTATGGCCTGCTTGTATTTTCTTAGTAATACTTAGAAAATGTTACTTATAATTAGCATCTCTGATTACTTAACATATTATACTTAACTATAAATGAAACACAGGTTCTGAATTTGTTAGGAGGTGCTGAACAAATCTAGCCAAGCATGGCTTATTGAAAACATCTGCTAAATTCAATGTAAAGTGAAATTTGAATCAGAGATTTCAAATTTTATATTATGCTACTTCATCGTTTATGTGAAGGGGTTTCCATTAGAACAGTGGGATTTTCACCTACATGCTCTTCAAATTGAGGTCGCTCAACCTCTAGGACACATTTGGGAGATGGAAGAAAAAGGAGGAATACGTGCTTTTGGTTGACATTCCATCAGCAAACTGCATTTAATTCCACACCATACTGTCTGTTTTTCTCCCTTCTAGGCCTTTATCAGGCGTTGCTTGGCCTACCGTAAGGAGGATCGGTTTGATGTCCATCAGCTGGCTAACGATGCTTACCTACTTCCACACATGAGAAGATCAAACTCTTCAGGAAACTTGCATATGACTGGACTGGCAGCCTCTCCCACACCACCTATATCAAGCATTATTCCTTACTGAAGCTTCTTCACCAAGATGGTTTGCTTGACACCTTCATGATATTTAGCTGCAGTGGACTTTCATTTGAAAGCATCCTGTTAGCCTTGTTTACGGCAGGACAAGTTTAACAATGGTGTCTTTATACTGTGGCCCTTCAAAGAAAAGTTGTTTCTCTGAGGAGACTGGATCATGATCTGAGAAGGGTACCTTTATTTTAGATGTTCATTTTGAAAACTTGGAAGGACAGCATTGCCCGCTGCCTCCCAACCAGATGTACTGTGTTATTAAGACTGAAGAAAATGTGTGTTTGGACTTCTAGGGAGGGAATACTGTAAATAATCTTTTTACTTTAAAAAAAAAACCTTTTGGTTGATACTGGAGAGTTCTTATAAAGAGGGGTAGTTTTCATTATTTCAATAAAGAAGAAAATGGAGCACAGAACAACAACTCAGTGCCTGGACAAGATAAAGAAAAAAGCTAAATAAAAGAATTTTTCTTCCCAAGAAGTCAACATTTCAAAAACCAAAGTCAAGTTGAGTGACACAGCTTTGTTTCTTAATTTCAGTGGATAGAAGGGATTTAATATCGGGGTGGGATGGGGGTAGGGCTGGTGCGAAGTTTTTAAAAATGTGTTTGTTGATTGAATGACTGTATTTTCAAAGGGATAAAAATAACAGTTCCAGTGAGGGAGCAAAATCTAGTTTGAAACTAGCTCAACTATTTAAGTGGCATTTTGATATTTAGCAGAATTGTCAGCTGATGTCTGCTATCCAGGCTTTTTGTGGAGGATTTACAAGGCCATGTATGTAACCAAAAGCAAATTGGTCGTGTTTAATGTTTCTATGCAGGATAATGACAAATTCCCTTCTAATTATATTGTAAATGTATTGTACAGATGTCATATTTTCAGTTTAAAAAAATTCAGCAACTTATTTCTGTACAAATGTTTAAAAGTATGGCTTTTTCTAATTGGATATTGTATTTTTTTTAAGTCTCATTGAAGGCGCTTTTAATTGCTGCTAAATGATGTTGCTTTTGCTTTTGCAAAAAACAAAAACAAAACAAAAAAAATCAAAACAACCTCCTTAAGGTGCAAGTCAGCTGAAAGTCCTAGAGAGACTGAAAGTAGATAATTCATTAACAATCAAGGCATGTCAAACCGATCTGTGTTGGAACTATACAGTACAGTTCAAGTCAGTTTCCTGACCTGGAGCACGTGGATACTAGATGTAGAAGTTGTTTATGGTTATTCTCGGTTTCTGGAAGTACTGTCTACAAGGTGGGAAGATGTTCCTCTAAAGAGATGTCTCTTGTGGCTTGTACAGATATTTTAAAATGTGAAACATTTTCTAACTGCCTTGTATGGTAAGATTTTTTCTTTTTCCGAATGCAGTATCTCTCTTCCATACAAGATTCCTCTTGTCATATTCATAATGCTGAATACTTGTATGTAACTTTGTCCATGTTGCAGAAAGGGAGGCTGTATTACCACAGGTTTTTCATTTAATATTGTACAGTTAAAATGTGGCTCTTGTTTCTGATGTTGCAAGCCATTTTGTTTTTGTTGTACATAAGGATACATTAACTGTCTCTTCAAAATGCTGCTGAAATTGTAGAGAATGTAGCCAAAACAGTAATAAAATAATGAGAGTTGAAATTTAAACTGGTTTTCAAGGTCTTATTTTGGAATATAAAAGACAGTTACAATGTCTTTTATTCATAATGCAAGGAATAGTTTCCCTAAGTCACTCAATGTAAAACCAATTATTTTCTGTTCAATTGTGTTTAATCAGACTACTACATTCTGTCTTGGAGCCAGTCCATCTATTATGTAGGATAATGCACCAAATTTAGAATTGCCTAATCACAAATTGAAGGATTCTTTCTGCTAATAGAGAGAAAAAATAAATTAGTAAAAACATCCCATTGGATGAAAAAGCAATCTGGTATATTTTGTATATTTATTTCCTTATCTCTGAAGCCCCATACACTATTTTACAGGGCCCTGCAGTCCTCCAAAGCAGTCCTAGGAGGATTGGGGGATTTAAGAAAAAAATGTCTTTATCGTGACACACTATCTGTAGGAGATGACCAGGCTGAGCCTGAGGGAGGAGTCAAATGCGTCATAAGTCATGAGTCCCTACCTGCCCACAAGAGATCTAAGTCTACCCCCCCTTGAAGGCCTCTTAATTTTCCACTCATTTCCCTTGATAGACTCTTTTGTCAGATTCTTGTAGAGTACTTAAGCTTACAATACATTTGAGCTCCCTGAATCACCTGATTTCTCCGGCGCTTATTATCCAACCCAATCAGAGCAACAGCCCCCGTGACTATAATTTTTGCAGTGGCAAAATTTTATGTTTTTTGCCACAAGTTCTAAAAGCTTCATCTTACAATAGGTGAAATGTATGTGCGTTTGATCATACAAGTGCACATATAGGGTTACATCTCTTGTAAGTAATGTGTAAAATGATTCCTGTTATTCGAGAACATTGAAAATCTTCTGGTTTGTGACTGCAGTTCTGTTTTTCAGCATTTGTATTACTGCTTTTTAACCTTTCTTGCTTTTCACAACCTGCTCCACATTTACTCATTTTAATTTCTCTGTGGAAATTAAAATGAACATCAGCACAAAAGAGTGCAGTGCCTAAGCTGAGATGTGGGGGGAAGTATTAAGAAACAATAGTTAGGTTATTTGGCCAGCATAATAAGCTGTAAATAGTATGTACCTAGCGCTCATATAAAGCATGTTTTCCAGCTTTTAGTGTGAACCAGGCTAAATTCAGTTTCTTCAACATCTCACAGCTAAAACGTCCCATTGTTTACTTTTTCAAGTTTTGCACATAAGTCCCTCATTTGTAATTATATGGATATCTTCATTGTTTTAGCAAATTATTGAGAGGGAAAGCTAACCAGAGATAATCATTTGCTCATCTCCAGTCATCTGTCACTTCATCTGTTCTCAAAGTTTTCTCAAACGTAACAGGTAAGACTTCAGCTAAACAGTACTGCCTTCTAATTCCTTCGGTCCCTTAGGACAGAGGTCCCTAATCTTTTGGGAATCAGGGACCGGTTCTGTGGAGAGATTTTTTTTTGTGGACCGGAGGGGGCATAGTTTTGCATGCTGCTGCATTCCGCGGATGGAGCTTTATTTATTTGCACGGACCAGTTTCTGGCATGCCACGGACCGGTGCCGGGCCATGGACCGAGGGTTGGGGACCCCTGCCTTAGGATGCAATTAATCTGCGCTTAGAGACATAAATTTCTTTTAAGTAAATAGTCCCTGATTGCATTTCTATAAATCTCCAAGTTCAATCTTAGTCATCCTATGCTTCACTAGTTCCTTAAGTAACATGCCTGTTTTTTGTTGGAGGAAACAACCTTTAGTACTTCAGGAGCTCTACCCTATGTTGCCCGTCAACATTTTGCTTTCTTCATTTAGCAGCTGATCTGCCAATACCTCTTTTATTTGGAGTACAGGTAGTCCTCGACTTACGACCACAATTAAGCCCAAAATTTCTGTTGCTAAGCAAGATAGTTGCTAAGTGAGTTTGGCCCGTTTTCACGACCTTTCTTGCCACAGATGTTAAGTGAATCATTGCAGTTGTTAAATTAGCAACGCGGTTGTTAAGTAAATCTGGTTTCTCCATTGACTTTGCTTGTCAGAAGGTGATCACATGATCCCGGGATAGTGCAACTGTCATAAATACGAATCAATTGTCATGCATCTGAATTTTGATCACATGATCATGGGGATGCTGCAATGGTCATAAATGTGAGAAGCGGTCATAAGTCACTTTTTCCAATGCTGTTGTAACTTTGAACGGTCACTAACCGAATGGTTGTAAGTTGAGGACTACATGTATATCTAAGGAAGTCCTTTTTGCTATTCTCCACATCCTTCACTCAGTTTATTCTGTGTCTGCGTCCCTTCATCAATTCTACAGTTCAGGAATAGCTGTCTGCTTTCTTCCTTTGTGACTCATCTCACTATCCATTTCCAGCATTTATCCTTTGCAGATCTTTAATAAGCTTTTCTTTCAACATAGTGGCTTCTTTCTTTTTTGAAAACTGAGGGATTCCTTAAGATTATCTTTGGTAGAGTTCCTCTTCTAACAGATCTCAGGAAAATTGAAATAACTTCACACACACCCCCCAATATAACTTCTTGCCTCTTTGAAAGATCCATAATCTACATCTCCTTCCTTGGAAGGGTGATAGTTGATAGGAGTGCATACTGCTTTTATTTATTCTGCCATTTCTTCTAACTCATACTCTGTAACATTGCCCAATCGTTCATTTCAACTTCTGAGCAGGAAAGAAACTATTTGGTGCAACTCCTCCCATGCAATTTTTTTCTGATGCTTTTGAAAATGGAAGAATTCTACATTTCAGTCATGGAAGCCCTTCTGCCTGCATTGATCAAGCACATCTTGCTTATTTCCCATATTCTGAGCATTAATGATAATGATAATCAGGGCTATAAATCTAAATGGGCATTTTTTTCTGATTTTCAGAAGCAGTTAGATTTCATTAACATCTTCATTTTTATGATTCTTACTCAGTGTCTTTACTAAGAAGTTTGTTTCTACCACCTTCTAATTTACCTCATTCTGCTTGGGTCAGATGCATTTTTGTCAATATTTGTGAGGTGAAACTTATGTGAGATCGTAGTCTCAGAAACAAATCTCTCTGTCACCATCACTTACACAAACAGTGGTTGGTTGTGGTATTCTTTCCTCTTCAATGAACTGGATGGAAGCACTTTGAGCTTCCACCTGGGAATTTCAGAGTTGGTAGTGATATTGTTATGGCTGTTCTTTGTAGCATTATCCCTATATATATCAGCAGTAAGAAATAATTGTCAGTGGACGTGATAGATCTTGGAAGTTGTACTCATAGCATTAAAATTTCTCCTGGCAGACAGCACACTTCCTAAGCTGAGAGGGCTGATTCACATTTGTTTGCTTCACTACCTTGTAGCAGTGAGTCATCAACTACCATGACTTTTCTCTTTGTCTTGCTATCAAGCACAGTTGCCCTTCTGTCCGATTTTTAGGGATCTGTCATCTCTCCAATTCAGCAGCATGTCTTTCCTCAAACACTCAGGCCAGATGGGACCTTAGACATCTCGCCTGGATTATATCACCTTCTTAGAATGGGATTTTTCTATATATTATGCAGTTTTGTTTACTGTCATATGTGTGTCTTTCTGTCTTGTGTAAGTGTATGTGTGTTTTTGTACATTGCATACTACAGACAATATTTGGAAGTTTATATTTTCTTTTGAGCCTTTTGTTCTAATCACTGCAGCAATTAGAAACCATAAAAAAGATCTCTAAACTGAGTGATTTTGATTGCTTTTCTGCTCTCCTATGCAACTTTTCTGTCTATATCTGTCACTCCTTTTGTTCCATAATTTCTGGTGGCTCCACCTCGTGCAATGACTTAAATCACCAAGATCTCATGAGACTTGACTCTTTCACAAGATTTTGGTTATTCAAGTGGCTGACAATGATGCCCAGTGTACATGAAGTTGCCAACTTTTGCCTTAAGCTTTGTGGTCCTATGCACCACGATCTATAGATGTCCCCACTGTTGACCTTGCAGGACACTTTGCTGTAATTTCCATGCCACAACCATTGTTTTATGAAAGTAAGCAAAGCATCTTTGCCCATCAGAGTGCTTCTTTGACAACAGGTTCTGCAGGCAGACACTACTGCAGCAAAACATACTGTCCACGGAGGTAAACATGCAAGGCCAAGACTCCTGATGTCCTTTAATTGGTCCAGAGACTCCATGCAAGCAATACCTCAGCCATACTCTTTTCCAGTTTTCCATATACATTGTCACCCTTGAATATCTTTAGCTTGGGATCCAGTAACGATATACAAGAGTTGCAATGTATCTTCAGCCTCCACTTTATACGAAATAGTATGCTTTGTTGAGAAGAGGCAAGAGGCAAAGATACAGTTCCAAGGAATCTCCAGGACGAGCATGGAGAATCTATTATGGTGGATAGGAATATATGCCTATCTTACTAACAAGAACATCATTTGAAGAACACCCTTCCTGTTGATGAGGCAGATATATTTAGGACCAAGGGCAATTACAGAATTTAAAATATTTTATGTTTATAGCCTGATAGTTGGGAGTAGGTATCCAACAACTATCTCACTTTTTCTCTTAATTTGGATTACAATCCAGAGATTATGCAGTCGTCCAGGTTCATAGCTGAATAGCCTTTTTAGAAGGAACTAAGTGCCCATTTCCCTAAACAAAGTTTGGCCTATCTGTTGCCATAAAATAACTGACAAAGTCAGACACACAATATGTAATTGACAACATGCATTTTGTTTTTACTCATTCTTTACCTTTTATTTCTTTACTTTGATCAGCACGGGGATGAGGGAATTCTGCCCACTAAATGGCATTTAGGCAGGCCTATAGTTTCAACTCCCCTCCTTGATGCCTAGTGTTCTGCTGATCCTATTCCTACCTGTAACAGGTGAGAAAAATTAGGACACAAAAAAGAGAAACTAAGCCATTTGGTTATGTCATTTTCACTTTTGGTTGACCTGACTCAGCAGCATGCAGGCAAGCTTAATCTTATTGCATTCCTTGTAGGATAGACTGGAAAAATCTACTAGACAAACTTAGCTTGACCGTGTCAACCTTGGAATAATTAATATTTCACCATGTTTTGATACATTACTTCTTTTGCAAGTGACAGACACTAAAGACAGACCATGCCGAAGGAGACACTTAAGCCTTGTTCGCATGAACTGTAGGATGAGACCAAAGGCAAGCATATGAAAGTTGGATCCAAGGCAAATGCTTATATACTTAAAGAGAGTTGGAAGACAGTAGAATGAATTGCACAAGGAGAGAAAGCATTTTTATAGGATTGAAGTTAGGATGCAAGTTATTGAGAAGGGGAATGTTGGACGTATGAAAAAATATGGATATTAGGAGAAATTGCCATAAAATTAATGTCATTGTAAAAGTTCTGTAAATGATCAATTTAAGTAATGTTCACAGTTGAATTAACTTTCTCTTTAAAAGATGGAATCTACCTGAAAAAAGATTATTTAGTGGTTGTATTTAGAAAGGCTCCCATAGCACCAGGTCTGTATACATACAGACAGCAACTGAAGATCTTTCTATTGCCCCAGGCTTTTAAAATGCAAAATAGTGGATTTTATCTCTTATTTTAATTCGCCCTAATTCCATAAAATTATGGTAGTTTTCTTCTAGGACTCCATCATGTTAAAATGATACCGGTAAGCTTTTGTATTCTCTACACAGCCACTCTATAGGCAAATGCCAAATAAACAGAGTGCAGGAACAGCGGAGGACTGGGAATAAAGAGGTGAGAAGGTGAGCCTTGTTTTTTTTGTTTTCCATAAACGCTCGATGCTAGAAAGGTTGACACCAAGTGTTTTGGCACAGCTGGCTTCCTGTCCAAATGTTGTTGTAGTGCATTTTATGGGTATAAGTGAACTGCATAATAAATCAAATGTTAGAACTGTCCAGGACTTCCCAGTTTCATTAATTATGCAATTTATCTGCTCTGCAATTATACCTGATACTACGAGAGCAGCAAGGACCCCGCACTTCAACCCCGAGCTGCAAATATTCTCTCCTATTGGCATATCTGGTACAATAACGTTTTCTTTGACTAAAACGGAGGCTTTTTATAAATTAGGGAGTGAGAATGATCAGCTTGTCAAATAAGGAGATCCCTGCTGTCCCCTGATATTGCCACATCAATTAATCACAGTGTCTTCTTTTCAATCACAGTTATATCTGGCGTATTTCAAGCCAAGACTTTTATCAGTTTGTGCTTGGAAATAGCACAATATTTTAACCAGTTCAATTTTGATTACTTTTTCAACTCTATGTTTCCACTATTTTTTTTATTACTGGCCCCAAATTTTTACGTGTTCCAGGGAATCATTTTGGTGACTCTGTTACGTCATTGTTTATAATCAGTTTGTGTGATTTTCTTGCAAGAGCTAAGTGTATGATTTACTGCTTCTTCTGCTTCTTTGCACAATCTGCACTTTGAATCATTTGATGATTTTTCAATTCTGGTTTTGATTCTGGCATTAGTTTTAATAGCTTGCTCTTGTGCAGCCAAAATCAAGCCTTCAGTTCCCTAATCCTAACCCTAATCCTAATCTTTTTATTCAGGTAGTAAGTCATATTTGTATATTTGTGTCTTGTCTATAGTTTTTTTGTTCTTCCAGTAATCCTGGTTCCCCTGCCATAGCTCCTGAATCCCATTACCCATTTGTTGACAGATGCCTAGGAATTCTAACACCTCATATGGTCCTTATTGATCGGACAATGACCAATCCAGTATAGGATTCTTTTTCTATTTTCTTAACATAATAAATAGGTTGATGGATGCACTTATTCTGATTTTTCTGCTAAATCCTGTGACCCTTCTGGTAGACACGCTACCAGCACCATAGCTCTGAACCTCATCAGAGCATCCCAAGCCTCTCCCTCATGACAAGAGAGCATCCATGAAAGGATTGTGTTATTATTTATTCAATTCATAAAGCCACCCATGTCATCTAAGCAACTCTGAGAGGCTCACAAAATAAAAACCCCATTGAGAACAAATTGAAAATTAATATGCAAACATATAAAACTGTCCAAAATCAATGTAAGATATGTGATAATACCAAATCATAGCTGTTCTACATCCTAAAACTATATTTATTATTTTGATAACTTTCTAGTCATAACTGTTGTTAATGTTTTATTTTAATCAAAATTATTTTTATTCCATGCTGGTGAACATTTTTCTTTAAACACCTCTCAGTAAATAAATTTAACTCTGAGTACAAGTAAATTAATTATTGCAATATGGTTGCTGGATCAAGGTTCATTTAGTCAGGAAAGAATTCCAACTGTGAAATATCCCTTTTGGGAGGAGAAAGGGGGTGTGAAACGAGATACGTTCTTAAGTTAACCCTGTAGTAAGCTTGCTTTTTTTAAAAAAAAGAAAAAAGAAAATTAAGTTCTATTTTACTGATTAACTTTCTGACTATGATTCAGGAAGGAATCTAACCTATTTTTTAATTTCTCCTTTCATCTCAGTTTTTGTTTATTATTCAGTTCCTATAATTTTATTTATAGTCATTGAAATTTTCACGACTATTTACTGAAAATCAGCAACTAGGCAAGATTTAGGACTACCATAATGTGCTACAAAGATTGCAATGACTGCTGCTAAATGATGCAGAGAATTGAGTTCCTTCTGACTCTTTGCTATCATCTTCCAGTCGTTCACAATTTTGCAACACAGATTTGGTAGCCTTACTTAGTACTCTGCCATACTGATTCAGAAGACACAGCTCAGCAATAGACAGGTAAACTGAGAATTCAGCTCCTGCTTTAGATGGATTAAATCCCTTCTCCACAAATAGCAATAGCATTTAGCAATAGCATTTAGATTTACATACTGCTTCACAGTGCTTTACAGCCCTCTCTAAGAGGTTTACTGAGTCAGCATATTACCCCCAACAATCCGGGTCCTCATTTTACTGACCTCGGAAGGATGGAAGGCTGAGTCAACTTTGAGCCAGTCAGGATCGAACTGCTGGCAATTGGCAGATTTAGCCTGCAATTCTGCATTCTAATCATGGCACCACCATGGCTCTATAAATTAAAGTTTTGTGATTTCAGGGCATCATAGCTTGGAGGCTTCAATAGAATGACTAAGTATAGGAATAGGTTAAAGTACACACATTGGCATAAATAATGGAATGTTTTATGAGAAGTGATATCTACAAAGCACCAACATCTTTCTGATAGTTTTATTTATTTATTAAACTTATAGGCCACCCATCTCACTACCAGGAAACTCTGGGCAGCTGACATCATAATAAAAACACAATACTAAACCATGAAAAACATTACAAATGGTCAGGAATAAGAATTAAAACATTAAACTTGATTATTGTGAAGTATTTAATAATACATAGAGAATATCATTCTACCCAGCAGTGCAATTTTCCTTTTAAGGTAAATGGACTTGAGAAACTCAGACTTCATGAATTGGGCAATAATCCGCTTGAATGGCAGGACAGCTAATCAGCAAAATTGGTTGTGAAATCTCTGATAATTAAATGCTTAACAAATTTAATACTGAAATGATGCCTTTTAAACTAATGCTTTCCCACTCAGCGGGTTTTGGTTTGTAATTAGACTTGTCTTAATATAATTGGAAATGAAAAGCTGCTACAGAATTTATCTTTGTGAAAATAAGATAATAAATGAAAGTCAACGCTCTGATTTACAAAGATTTTTTTTCAAATATCTCTCTGATGAGACTCCCCCCCCCCTTTTTCTGCAGGTTGGATGGAGAGGAATGGCCCTAAGCACGGCCTGATCCCCTTTTTCCTCATCACTTAATATTCAAATCAATCAACCCAAAAGTACAATGAGAAGAAAACACTTCCGGATTTTTTTTTAAAAAAAGTGATTTCCAGCCATTTTAAACCCCAGAATCTTTTCCTATGTAGAGCCAATTCTGCACCGACAGCAGTACTCAAAATCTCTGGAGGAATTTTTTATTTATTTATTTATTTATTTATTTATTTACAGGTAGTCTTCGATTTACAACAGTTCATTTAGTGACCATTCACTGAAAAATGTGACTTATGACCGTTTTTCACACTTAAACTATTGCAGCAATCCTCGTGGTCCCATGATCAAAATTCAGACAATTGGCAACTGATTCATGTTTACGACGGTTGCAGTGTCCTGGGATCATGTGATCTCCTTTTCTGACAAGCAAAGTCAGTGGGAAAACCAGATTCATCTAGCAACCATGCTACTAATTTAACAACTGCAATGATTCACTTAACAACTGTGAAAAGAAAGAAAATGGGGCAACATTCACTGAACAAATGTCTTGCTTAGCAACATGAAATTTGGGCTCAATTATGGTCGTAAGTCGAGGACTGCCTGTATTAAATTTATATGCCACCCCTCTCACTGACAAGGCAAGATTATCTGTCTACAGAATTCATCTAGAGAAAATTGCCCGCTTCTGTACAAAGACTAAGACCCTGAGCTATTCCACTGGTTAATTTTTTTTCATAAATTAGTGGCCTAAGATAAAATACCTATAGAATAGTTCAGTGATGGCAAACCTTTTAGAGACCGAGTACCCAAAACCCGACTCCGCCCCTGCCTCCCCACCCCTGCGCACTCCGCCCCTGCCCTGCCCGCTCCACCCCCGCTCTGCGCTCTGCCCACCTGCAGGGCCACCCACTGCCTCCATGGCCCACCACAGATCGCCCAGGCAGCCCAGCAGTGCCATGGCGGCCACGTCCTCTGCCCGTGCCCCGCAGCATCATCTGCATGTGACAGGGTGCAAGGGCGGAGTCTTGTCCCTGCTGTCCGGCTGTCATGTCCTTGGCTGTGCTGCTCTGTGCAGGCCACGCTTGGGGGCGACTCTCCTCTGGGGGGGCTGCTGGGGAGGAGGGGGCCGTGGGGGAGATGGGGCTGGGGCAACAGCATGTGTGCCCACAGAGAGGGCTCTGAGTGCCACCTCTGGCACGCGTGCCATAGGTTCACCATCACTGGAATAGTTGATCCAGCTATCATATGTAACTATTGTAATAATTAATTTACTTGCACTCAGTTGACAGCTCATTAATAATGTGACATTGGTGTCATTTAACCTATTTTATGGGGTAAGGATAAATGCACCCCAAATCTTACTTTGTTACCATGTTTCCCTTTCTTTATTTCTCTCCTAAATGTAGATTGTAAACTGCTCAGAGTGGCGACTTAATTTTTGCCAAGGGACTTCCAAATCCTTAATTTGTAGTAATAGCAGACACCCTACAGCCATTTGTGAGCTGAAAACCTCCTTGGTTTTGGCTACTGAGCTGAAGTTTTTAGTCTGAAAAGCTATTGCGTCAAGACCATTACAAAAATCCAGCTGCTATAGAGTGCTAACCACAGTTTGAAAATTCTGAAAACTCAGCTCTGTTCAAACTATGAAATTGAGCAGGGATTTCAGATATCTATGGATGTGCTTAGAAGCAATGAATTCTGGGAATACCTGAAGCAGCTATGGAAACAAATAGGAAAAGTGTGTAGCAATATAAACTACAGAAATGTCAATCTATTCATAGTACATAATAAAAAATGAATAAGAACTCACCATCTTTCCAGGCCTAATCTACATCAGGGCCTCATCTATATTGCTACGTGTGGTACATTCATAAGTAAATCCAGAATATAGGTGTGACATCTTTAAATGTTGAATCATTGGTTGCTGGACATGAACTTTATTCAGAAATGTAAAGAAGTTGGAAAGGAATCATATAGTAGAATTAAAACATAAAGAATTGAAATAAAACTCAATATTTATACATTTGCAAAGACATCAATAATCTTATAACTACATATAAAGATTAGGGGGGAAATTCAGAAAAGGCAAGCATCACCTACTTTACAGGTAGTCCTGTCCCTTCCAACTTTATCATTATTATTATTATTATTATTATTATTATTATTATTATTATTATTATTATTATTATTATTATTATTATTATTATTATTATTATTATTATTTCATTCTTGCCCAATGTAAGGATCTGCCTCCGTTGCCCCTACCAAGAAAGCAGAACTCTCAAAACTTGCATCATTTCAACAGGAACTTTTATTGGCAAGTACAGACAGCAGGAGATCTAGGCAGGATCTGAGAGCTTTCCCGCCTGAATCAATAGGTAAAACCACGCAATAGAAACCCCATCCCAACTGTCCATCCGGATGGTTCAAACAGGCCAATCCATAGGTGACACCATGCTGTGGGAAACGAGCCGATAAGGTGCCTCTCTCAGGGTTATTAGGTCCTCGCTGTTTCCTCCCTCCACACTGAGATAAGGCAGATGGTCCGAGGCATTTCATTTACACCCCAAAGAGAATACATCAAAGCAGATAGAGGAAGTGTCCTACATGCGATACATGTTCCCCAACCCCCCTCAGGAGAATGGCAGAACCCAGACAGTTTAAACATAGGAATTAAGGAGAACTTTAAAAATTAAGGTTCTGACACCCTCACCCATGAGTGAGCCAGGCCTACATTTTCCTTAATTATACCAGCTTCTAACACCTGCCTGGTGTGTAAAACCTCTGCTATCCATTACTTGGGGAGCAGTTTGGTGACCACAATGACTTGAAATAGAGGCTATAGACACCAATTTAGTGGGACCTTCAGGCTATTCATTATCTAGTCTCTACCAAGGTGTTGAGCCACACATGTGTGGAGGAAATTTCTTCAGCTTTCTCTAATTTCTGCTGTTTCTTTGCAACAATAATACAAACAAAAATAGCTAATAATTGTTAAAGATATCTGACTGGGCATTCAGTTCTCCTCTTGCATCTTGTGATGATCTTGAAATTAGGCCACGGATTTCTGTGGCTTATTTCCAGGACTTCTTACATGTTTCTCTTTTTCTCTTTTCTTACACTTTCATTACTTTCTTTACTTCTCATATAGTAAGTTGGAGAAGCATCACAGATTAGATATGTTTGGGTTTCATTCCTATTACTTAAGATATATTTTCCTGTTAATTAATGTATCTTCTTTTAGATTTCCTTGAATTCCATCCTTTAAAAAAAAAACCTCATAATCAACAGGGGATGCTATACAGAGTTTCAGTTTCCAATTGTCTTTTCTAAAGTTACCTCTGATCAGACAATTTTAGACATGTTATGCAAAGACCTTACCTTTCTTGGTTAGTTTAAAAAGTTGGGGGAAATGGAAGGAAGGAGGAAAAAGTAGACAACCAGCAGCAAGGTGGATAGATTCGGTGATTGCACTCTATGAAGACCTGAAAGACCAGGTTGGGGACAGATCATTATTTACAGGGGTCCTCAACCTTGGCGACTTTAAGACTTGTGGACTTCAACTCCCAGAATTCCTCAGCCAGCAAAGCTGGCTGAGGAATTCTGGGAGTTGAAGTCCACAAGTCTTAAAGTCGCCAAGGTTGAGGACCCCTGTATTAGAAGCTCTATCTATATGTTTGCCGAGAGTTGACAACAATTTGGTGGCACATAAACAACCATAATCTGTTTCTTAGCAATCTGTTTCTTAGCAAAATGTTTGTTGTTTAGGAAAGTTATTTCTCACCTTGGGTCCTTCATCCATCGGCATATTGAGATTTCAAAGCCATCTTTTTAATTTCCTCTCTCTATTCTCCTACTAGAAAGCCAAGCTATTTGTTTCTTGATTTCAGAAGTAAAAGATCACAGTTAGAGAACAAAGCACCGTCTTATAAAAGCAAAATACATTGTTTCTGCAAAATGTACCCAGGTTATTATCTGTAGATTTATGTCAGCTGATTTTTAGCTGTAAACATACATTTCCACCCTGTTAGTAGTTATGACCCTGAAAGCCTTTTACTTTTGCATAGAACTGTAAGGACATTATGATAGCTCTATTCATGTAGACTCTTCATGTGTTCAAGAATCCTAGATTTTAATTAGACAAGCACTCCTGATTTCTCAGTGTGTGGACAGTGCAAAGGGGTCAAGATGAACCTGCTGTACCACATCATATCCCATGAATAGCTGTAGATCCTCAATCCCTTTTGTAGTGCCAATAACGTTTTAAAGGTTTTACTGTTGAACTCTTAACAGCATGTTTAAACTGGACAGTTTTGACTGGACAAAAAAGCAATTACACAACTCTGCTCTCTGGCATACTGATAATTATTTTTCTCCTGAAGTTTTTTCCATTCATCTCTAGTTTTACTAACAGGAAGCCACTTTATTTCTCTTCTCTTATATTGTTTACCCCATATAGAAGGTTTATGCTTGGCTTATGACTGAAGTTGCATTTAATATATTCCGGATTTCATATTTTCAGAATGGAAAGGGCATGTTAGCTTTTTATTTACCTCAGCTACTCCAGCTGTAATTTGAGTTTCACTTCATAATTAAGAACATAATGGTGCATTTTGCCCTTTCAGTTTCAAATTAGCTTTACATGTTGTTCTCCTTCTCTTATTCATTTGGTTTACCATCTCACCTGAGTAAGAATTCTTGAGAATTTGCTCACTATTTGGGGAAATTTGAATAGTCCTAAAAGAAAATATTGTCTAATTAGGAGCTTTATTTTTCCTGGCAGCATGTTATTCCTTAAAATTAAAAAGATCTGACCATTATAATATTTTCCATTTTGCTATTCTTCTATTGTCAAATTTGTTTTGATTTGTTTCTGTATTTGTGATTATTCTTTAGACTGCATAACAATTTCACGTCAATTAGTCCTAAAGCTTTTGTTAATACTGGTGAAGGAGATTTCACATTTTCTGTCTGTGTGTCTTCATCTAATATGAATATTTTTATTACTTTGCTTACTACTTATTCATTTATTAAATTTATATGTCACCCATCTTGCTGTCTGTGGCAACTCTGGGGAATGGCATTAGAGAGTGATTGTCTTTTGTTTTAATTTTAATTTACATTCATATGAAAACTGCATAAATTTCACCCTATCTCCACCTGTTCCTTTTATGTTAGTTTTGGGTAATAATTTTTCAATCCTGGAGGGCAAATCAAACATCTGACAAATCATCTGACATAATCCTAGGAATACAAGATTTGGAACAAATCCACGCAACTGATTCATTCACACAGTTGAACAAGAAGCATCTAAAAAAGTATGTACATAGAAACCCTGTGATGTCATTATTGGAATCTCAGGGTAGAGAGGCCCCCAAATTCAAGCTTGGTGGCAAGACAACAGTCCTCATTTGAGCAAAGAAGCTACTGATGGAATGTGATAGTGGGGCAGTATCTAAGAAAGTTGCTTTACAGAATTGCTTAAGACAAATGGTTTCTGTTCTCTGAAGTCAAAATGTATGGAGCCAAACACTAGCCACGTTGTTTGGTATATAAAGAAGAACATTTCTCAATTTCGTCTTTCATCCTCAGATGGAACTCATGTTTCCACACACACAGACACAGACACAGGCACACATATACACACAGCCCAAATTACTTAATAATGCTATTATGCTACCCTGACCAACAATCCTAGGCCTGCAATAGTGAATTCAGGCCACCTAATAATATAACTGGCCCATTGCTTTGAACTTACTAGGTCTCAACTCCATCTCTAAGAAGTAAATGAATAAATCTTGTCAGTTCAATCCGTATTATTTCCCACAGGCTCTCTTCTGCATTTTGACCTACTATAAACATTAAAAACAAGTACTGCACATTTGGACAAATGAAAAAACTGTTGAGGGTGGTTTTTTTTACCTCATCCAACCAATGTATGCATTGCCTTCTGCCCTCTAAGGCAGAAGAACAAAAATTTGCATGGGTACATTAGTCTACGAAGATCTTTTGAGAAAGAAGTAGAGAAATTGTGGCATTAAATTCCACAAACCTCACTGAGTTGTAACAATAGACAACTGCTTTGACTGAAATCACCAGCTTAAGGTGGTTTCTTCCAACAGAGCACCCGTCTTTCCCCATGGTTTTGCAGAGAACCATGTGACCCTAGAATTTCAAGAAAGGAAGGCCTGGCCTAAGAGCAGATGGTTGCAAAGGACAGGAATAAATCTGTCAAATTCATGTTATCCTTCTTCAACTTTAGTTTCTGCTTCAGTTTATTCTGTTTCTGAATTAATTAAGGTCTTTAAAAAAAGTCTGTAGCAAAATCTGTATGGGGTGAAGGGTTGTGCACATTTCCCCTCAGGAAAGATAAGCCTTAAAATGAAGTTCAGTAACATGGTAAGGATTGGGCAATTTATTTCCTTTGCTATTATACATCTGGAAGGAAAGTATTAATAGGGCAGATGAGAACTGCTCTATGACAACATCTTTAACACCTGCAAACAACAGCACTTGCCTATCCCAGGTCCTTGGGAAGGACTTGATAGGTGGCCAAAAATGCCAGACCCAATCTAAACATCTGGCTGACTGTGCGATCAACCATAATACACTGAAATGATGACGATGGTGATAGAGTCCCATATTTGAGATGGACAGCTATAAAGAATTAAATAAATAAATACATAAATAATGGTTTGAAGCTATCCTGGGAATTCATAGCCCAGGAGTGTATATAAATTTAAAAAATTAAAGTTTGATCAACTTCATGGCTCCTTTGTATAAAGAATTTTTTAAAGAGTAGCTCTATCATATAAACTACAAAAAACAAGACAATCTATCACTAAGTGGCAACAATGAGATTTTTCTTTTCCCTTTTTTCTTTTCTTTTCTCTTTTCTTTTCCCCCCCTCTTCTTTCTGTTTTTTTTTATTGCTCATCTAGCTTTTTTCGCAGCCCAGTTCTGGGTTATCTGAACCAAGATGCTTGTCAACTGGCAAAAAAGGAGATCTAGTCCATCTTCACACACTAATGCTGAACTGAGCATTTTTCAGATGTTCGGTAAAGCCTCTGCCCCTAAAAGTTTTAAAAGGGGAATGGCAGCTCATTAAGAGAGATTTTTCTCCTTGTTAAAATTAGCCTGTATGCTTCATTTAAAAATAACATGATGACGTTATTTCAGTTAATGGGATGAAGGTTTCAAAGGCGTGAACCTAGATCTGCAATCACACTCCGATCAATGAGATCCCATAAAGCAGCTGTATCAGATGTTTAGGCCTCTTTCCATTAAGCTTGAACACCATGAGGTCTCAATTTTGCAGTGTGAAGCGCAAAGCAAGAAGTCATCAACCACCCACACCAAACATAGCTTGCATGTTTCACTGAGTTCACTGAGCAAATGCCTTCTTCCAAGGATAACGATTCACAAGGAGAATCACTCAGTAGGAGCCAGTTGTGTTCTGTTACTTTCTGAATGGATGAATGGCAATGTCAGCAGAAGGAAAAATCCGCTTTCCTCCTGTGGTAAGGATGAAGATGACAGCTGAACCAGGGAGCTTTCTTGAGATTCCCATCTCCTGTCCTTGTAGACTATCAAGTGGTAAGGTAGGCAATATTAGCCAACCATCAGCCTAAGAAAGGGTTGGACCTCCTGGCACAGTATGGCTCTATTTCCTTTGATCTCTGTTTTGCAATGTGATGCATTTTGATTTATTGTTGCATTTGAATGTCGATCTTTATTTCATGTCAATGCTTTAAACATAATTTAATTTTTGCTCTATATTTAAACTCACCAGAGATCCTCTGTTACTAGGCTACTAAAGAGTAGGCTGCATAGATTAATGTGATTTAAAAAATCATTGATTTTTCAAGATGCCCTGCTATAAAAATATTTTAAATTGACTAACAGGGAGCATTAAAAAAAATCTTAATCACTGTCAGGCTTGGGGATTGGGTCCATTTTTGGTGGATTCTGGGAGCAGAAGAAACAACTGGGATCACTGGCCACCCTCCAGTCTTATAATTAAAAACAAAATAACATCTCTATCTGCTTCTTGATAAAAGATACTTTTGATAAAAATGTTTCTAATTCTTTCAGGCTATGGAGTGATCTAAAATAGGCAGGAAAAGTTGGTGGCCTCCAGGACTGGTGGGGCAGAGGCAGCTGCCAAAGGCAAATGGTCACGGTAAGCAAAGATTACTAAATGCTAAATGCAGATCTTTTTTTGAGGGGCCCTTGGTGCTCTACGAGCTTGGTTGTTTTCTTGTCGATGTTTCATTACCCAAACTGGGTAACATCATCAGTGCTAGATCTTTTTCTCTTAAAAGAACCTATAAAGAGAAATAGAGCAAAGTGCAGTTATCACCACTACATAACTCAGAAGAAAGCTGAAGAAATGGAAAATATATTCTAGAAGAATGTAGCGGCAAACTATTTCTGTATGGCTGCTAAGAAAACTAATATAGTCATTAGAAGGGAAGCTTGATCTTAAGAAAGGTTTACATTTATCCAGAATTTAGAAACTTATTTAACAAGTAGCTTGGGACAGAATTTGTCAGTAAAACAATTTTCCTCCTCCATTATAGTGGTACCTCAGTACTCATCGTTAATTGATTCCAGGAGGTGTGATGAGTAACAAAAACGATGAGTACCAAAAAACTTTTTCCCATAAGGAATAATATAGCGAGTCAAAGGCAGTCAACACTGACCAGTTCTAGTTTGTGCATTGAGTACCAAACAAACAATGAGTACTGGGACAAAATTTTCATGTCAAAATGCATTGAGTACTAAATTTGATGAGTTTCAAAGCGCTTGAGTACCAAGGTACCACTGTACTATTTCTTTGGATGATGTATTTTTCAGAGTTGTAGATGTGTAGCTTTTCGGTTTGTAAAACAAATTTACCAGTGATTATAAAAACCATTTGAGAAGCATAAGCTAAAGACAATAAATAATCAGAACTCCAGCCTATAATGAGGGTTAAGGCAGAAAAAGCAAAAACTACTTAAAAACTTATTAGCAGTTAGCAACTGCACATGGAAAACAGCGATAGTCCCCACTTTTAAACATCTATCCTTTAGATTCAAGTTTCTCTGATCCAGAAACCTGATCAATACAAATCCTAATTCTGAACAGTCAAGAAAAACTTCTGTGAGATCCTGAGTGCAATATGCTTGGTGTACACATGTGCACTCATACCTATTTTTTTTTCCTTTCCTAATTTCATTCTAATGGCAAATTAGACCCATGTGTCCATGAAGCCATTTCAATTATTCTACTTGTTTTTTTTAATATAGCAGAATGCTAGATAAGAATTGCCTTTGTGTACATTTTTGTAGACATAGCTATAGTAATAGTACAGCAATGGCATTTTAAAAATTAATATCTATTATTTATTTATTGGATTGATTACCCACTGCGTTTTCAAGACTCTTGGCGGTTTCTCGTAAGGAGAATATAAAAAATAAAACACCCATGGTATGGATAAATGTTACTGATTTGTAAAATCATAAAACCATAGTTACAATTATCCATTGTTGATGCTATTCACCACCATAAACTCCACGAACGATTCTGTTTTCAGTAGTTTCTGGAATCCTAAAACAATAGGGAAAATGTCTCTTCCAGAAACTCCAAAGTGTGGACATTGCCACAGAAGCGTAGTAGGATCTGATGGAAATGGTGACTGGTAGTAGCTTCTCCTAAAATAAACATGTCAGATTAAGTTTATTGGAGCACATGGCTCTGGAGATACTTTGGTATTAAGCCATAGAGAGTTTAACAACCCACACCCCAAATTACACTCAGAAGCTAACTGAAAACCACTGCAAGGTTCAGAACACTGATATATTTTCATGGTGACAAGTGCCAGCTACCACTATATAGGAGCCATTATATTTTAGATTAATTATCACTTCCAGGTGGCCCCCTAGGACAGATACAACCACAATATGTAAGGACATGAGCTACTATTGTGAGATCCTACCACCCCAGGTAAAATCACAACTAGTATACTAGATAGAGCTGGGTGAAGGCATCCCATTAATGAAATGTTTGGAAACAACCAGTAGCTCAGAGAACGAACCTCCACCATCATCCTATACCTGAACTACAGATATTTACCACCAGTAGTGGGATTCAGCCAGTTCGCACCACTTTGGCAGAACCGGTAGCTAATTTTTTGTTGCCCAGGCGCAGAATGGACTTCCAGAAGCGGCATCCACACAGAGAACCAGTTGTTCATATATTTGAATCCCACCACTGTTCACCACTATCGCAAACAATACCCTCCCCATAAAGAAGCCAGGATCAGTAGAAATCCAAGTTAGAGGTATCTGTATATATAGTAGAGAAATTCCCATCTATTTTCTCAGATCCATACACTTCAGAGAGGGTGACACTGCCACCCTTGCCAATCAGATCTCTGTAATATATCATTATTAACTAAGCACAAAAATATCTCAAAATAGAATGTGTGGTTTCTTTTAATAGTAGATTCTATCCCTTCCTGTTATTGTAGATCTGCAGGAAAATGTTTCACATTTCTAATAAAATGTTCAACAAGCAGACTTATTAATTGGGTCTTAGGAATAAATTAATTGAGCTATTAATTTATGTAAAGCATTTGGCTTGGCATATATTTATTGTACAATTAATTTTATTCCTAAGCTTTTCTAATTCATTACTAAGGGGGCTTATTGCTTTTTGAAAATTAATAATATTAAATGTTGTGGAGCACATCATCAGTTACAAAAGGAAAGTATTCTTGTTCATGTTTTTCAAAAAATAATTGTTGCTAAAAATAGTTAAGGGATGTGGCAAATCCAACAAATGTCCTTTGAAAGCAATGTCAGGGATCAGACTGGGTTATACTGTATGACATTTTCATTGTGAAATATTTGCTGTTATAATAGTTATTGAGGTGGACACGGTTACTAGAGAGTTTAATTATGGATGTTTGCTTTTTTAAAATGTATATTTTTAATCCAAATATTTATTTAGTGCAGCTACATTTTAACTTATAATTATTAATACAAGCTCTTACCATGATGCTTACCTCATATATAAATAATGGAATCTTACCATTCCTTGTAGAACAATAATTCACTTCCTTGGTCTATATTCTAGTGGATTTATCTGAGTTGTAAGCCTGCTCTTATCATGTCATCTCTCTAGTGAGATTTTATTGAATTATTTCCATTAAGTAATAATTAACTTGAGTGCAAAAAGTATAAGTTTATTATTTTTATTATTTTGCAACCATTGTTCTAACTGGAAAATATGTACAGAAAGTCTAATTTTGGAGATAGTTCAATCTTCTGTCTAGTTTTATGTGGCATTTCATTAATACCTTCTTCTAAGAAACTAAAACTTTATCGCATTCCCATTAGAGATGAAAGTTCCCTTCAATTCTATGGCTTGCCAGACAATTATTTAATGTTTAGAATATATATATATATGAGATTCTTGCCAGAATTTTATGCCACCAGTATACAATAATTAAGATGTATTTGCTGGACAGATGCTAATAAGAATGTTCCTGCTGCCATAGAGTTTACTAAGTATTATCACCAAATTCTTTCTCTGAATCTAATCCAGGACTTCTTTTAGCTCTGAGATAGATTCATCATAATGTATTGCAAATAGTATCTCATGGTTTTTTGGAAGTATACCTATATTACTGAAGTCATTAATTTTTCAAAAAGAGAGAGAGGTCTTTTTGTGATCCCTATCACTTTTGATTTTGTAATATTGCTCTGACACCACAATAACCACGGCACTTTTTATTCAACTTACTCTAATTTGCAAGGTGCTGAGTTTTTATTAAAAAAAAAAATCTTTTATTCTGTGAAGATCTATCTTTTTTTTCCCCTATGGCTTCAATTCTGTTTTTAACCTGTACTGAAATCTGGATATGTTGTCAATGGAGTTAAAGGAGAAATATATGGAATAAATTCTGAGCACTTTTTCTCCATATTCGCAATATTACTTGTAGGCAATAGCTACCGAGATCATTTGTTTTATGAAGGTCTGCTTGAGAAAGGATAAGTTTAAATTCTTACCAGAATCTGAATATTTTTCGGCTCAAATCACCATTTTTATTGTTACTATGAGTTTTTCCATTTCAGTTTCTCTTTTATTCTTAGCCACCTCCTTGATCCAAGCTGCATTCCTGACCCTGAGTATAAAGACAAATCCCCAAGTGGCCTCAACAAGGGCTCTAAAACAATGCAAATGACCAGCTGTCTGCAAGGAATATAAATCCTTCCATTCCCCACCATCCAGTCAGAGCTGAAGAAGCGTGTCTTCAAAGAATAACAAGAAACTCCATTTGCCTTTTGAAAAAGCACCTTTGGGACAACCATGACCTGGATAACTGAGAATCTCCACAGACAGTGAACCTCTTAGTTAGCTGCCGCAAGAAGATTGCACAGACCAGTTGCAAACAATAGGAGGGCAAACTAGCAATAATGGGAAGTGGAATATCTGCAAGAAAAAAAACCCTTGCCTGCAAGCAAGAACTGGTGGGACCACAAATAGATACAGTAATAAATAAATGAAGAAGTAAAGTGCTCTGAGACTTTAAAATTCAAATCTGTCATGTAACTCCCCAGAAATAGCAGCTGTTGATAAGAGAGACCAAAAAAAAAAAAAAAGGTCTGGATGTGGATGTGGATGTACTTGGAGACAGCAGAATGGAAGAGAAAGAATCAGAGAAAATAACAAAATAACAATCAATTACCCAAACAAGTCTGGATACCAACAGAAAGAAATGTCAGCCCAACACGAATGGAAGAGTGTCCTTTGCTGATAAAGTAAAAGTGGGGGGATTTGAGTTGGGTGAACACAATATTGTAACAGGTGTATTGATTTTTTTTGCAAAGAATATTCTTTGCTTATTGCCAACAATATTATCTCAAGCGATATAAATGCAGATTCTACATAGACATCAGAATAACAATACTGTAATCAAATAAGAATTGTATAATAAGAAAAGGGCAAATAAAATATCCAGTGAACTATTTAAAACTGCAGGAAAAAAGAAGCAGTTTAAGTGTGAACGGCTCCATCTCAACAAATGTAGAACAGATGTGTGACTTGGAGATTGGAAAAGATTAATATAAACAAATCCTGTATTCCCTGTCCCAGAAAGTCTTTCCCGGTCCAAAAGCTAGAAAGTTGTTTTTTATGTAAGTCACAATCTAAATCAGTGCTTGTCAACCTCTGTTCCCAGCCAGCCATGCTGGGGAAACACTGTTTTGGACTGGAATTTCCTTTTGCCATTGTCAAGTCTGTTCTGCTACCACTTCACTCTTCTAAGCATACTGCCCACCTCATCTAAAACACCAAATATCTGTCCTCTTCCCATGCAAAAATAAATAAATAAAATAAAATAAAAATCCCATAGTCAAATTTAAATCAACTCTTACGTAAGCTACATAGCATCAATATCAGAAAGGAGATGTAATTTTTGAATCAAGACATTAATTGCTCAGACATTTTTGTTTAAGATCTCACAAAGAATAGAGCCATTCATGGAAAGAGATATGCCACATAACAAGCAGACAGAAGATCAGATAGCTAACATAATATGGATAAAGCAGAGCACAAATGATGTAACAAGGAAGTTTTATCTTTGCTTTTCTAGCTCAGTAAGGCATTAGACTGGTTAAATAATTCCAGAATGTGGAATCTATTAAGGTTAATAGATACGCCATAAAATTGATAATTATTTTATGGCATCTTTACCATAAAACAAACTCTGTTAAGAAGAAAGATTTAAGAAACAGAGCGATTCAAAATAAGAAAGGGAAAGAGATAAAAATGCATATTTTCCCCATAGTCTGCTTAATCTATAGTGAATACATTATAAAATTGGCAAGACTGGAAGAGATGACAGTTGGAATAAAACTCCTTGAGATAAACAAACAACATCACTTTGTTAGCCAGAAGTAAACAAGACCTAGAGAAGCTCATTATGAAAATAAAAATAAAAATAAAAATGGAAACTTAAAATGCTGGGTTTATATTAAATATTAAGGAAAATTTTGAACCGGCATACTCAGTGCTTTTTTTGTAAAAAAAAAAAAAAAAAAAAGGTGCTGGAATTCACATATGTCATACAACCCGCCTTGCCTACCCTACAAGGATCCATCCCAAAAAGGTGCCGGAACTCCGTTCTGGGCGTTCTATGAGAAAAAAAGCCCTGAGCATACTTAATTACATTAGAGCATTATGAACATTAGAGCTAATGTTGAAGAACTGAAGTAATTGTATTCCCTAGGATTCAAAATAAATACTGACACTCTGCTGAAAAAATAAATAGGAGATGAATCCTAAAGAAGAAGGCATTGAGAAATAGATAAGAACACAAAGGACATATTGCTATGCACAAAAGATCAGATCTTTAGGGAAAGCTTGAATACAAAAGAGCAACAAAATTAAGAGCGGTGTCTTCTAATTCTGGATCTGAAGATAGTTACTAAGAATACTGTCTTCTATAAAAGAATGAGTTAGTAAAGATTGTACTGAATAAAGACTGATTGCTTTCTTGAGGATGATCAACAAGCAGGAAGTCACATACAAATGTGAGTGGATATGGATTCAAAAAACCTTGGCATGGTTAAGGGAACTAGAAGGGAAGAAATAAAGCAAATAAAGTGTGTGAACAGGATATAAGAAATTACAGAACTGTCCCTGGAATAGCTACAAATTATTACTATTTTAAAGGCAGCCTGAGGTAGTCAGTATTATTCCATTCCAAGAACTGATTTGATGGCATCTAACTGTGGAAGACATGTTAAATGGTCATTTGGAGGATAGCAAATAAATAAATCAAGGGACTTCCTCTTATCACAAAGAAGTGTAAAACAGGGTTTCCATCAAGCTGTGGAAAGGTTGTGATGAAGAGGAGACAAAATTAAACTTTAGAAATAATAGTTTGGGATAAATCAGAAGAAATCAAATATAGAAAATGTCCAAACCAACTAAGGGGAGCTTAAGCCTTTTTAAAAATCCCCAAACTGGGACAGTTTCTAGGTCTGAGTGTTGGGGAGGTTAGCAGGCCATAGATCCTATGATTCCAACCCCAGCTGTCAAGTGTGGGGAAATCAGAAGTCCAGGCAGTTCAAATGAATATAAAGGCTTATGCTCTCTACAAGAATCTGAACTACTAATGGTCAAAGCAAACTGATGGTAAGATAAAAATCAATGGAACTCAAGGTGACCTGGACTTAGATCTCTTGTGGGCGTGAAAGGACTCAAGACTGATGACTTGTTCGACCCTTCCCTCGGGCTCAGCCTGGTCATCTCCTACATCAGCTCTATCACACCCACAGAATGCTACAGATATTATTTCAGAATCATTAAATCCAATACCCAAGGTTGAAAATCCCACCTGATTCTTCTGTAACAAATTATGTGAATCTTCGTAAGTAAACATCAGCTTTTTGAAAATTGTGGAGAAGCAAATCTAGAATCAGGGCTGTGGTTACACTTTATTGTCTTACCCTTTGATATTCACAGCTTTAGCAAGGTTTTAAACTATTTGTTATTTCCTTGATTTCATAATCATTTCCCAAGGAACCTCTCAATGGGAGAGGAGAACTGGCAGCTCCCCACCACTTCTCTCTCCAGGCTGTGTTAGGTAAGCTAGACAGAAAACTAGACCAGATGAACTACTTCTACTTTATTGTAAGGCTACATTAACAGAATCTTGCATGTCTGAAAGCCTGAGAAGTTAGGAAGGATCCTTTCTGAGTTTCTTTCTCTGCGTGTTATGAGCTGCAGGCTTCCCATCCTCTTTTAATGGATTGTTTCCTAGGTAGCATCTCTCCAAAACCAGCAACTCAAATGGAAACTTGTGGAGCAGGATTGGTTCCTGACCCTAAAATTACCACAGATATTAAGGACCAGAGACAGACTCTCCAGCAGGGCTTGTGCTGGAAGAAGCTGGCGAACCCATTTTAGAACTGGCACAAGATTAGGCAAAGAACTGGCAAAAAGATTAGGGTCAAGTGGAAGGTAACGCCATCCCTTTATGTTCTTGAAATATATGATTGAGGCACCTTCCACTCCTTAGTTAGCAGTTTGCCTGGAGGACTTTGCAGAAGGGAAGGAGCAGACCTGTGGAGCCATTTTGCACTCACTCCCCTATACTAGATCTTTCCCGAATGGCTGTCAAGATAGCTTTGACTTTTTAAGAAAAATACCTGTATCTAAAACGGGGGAGGGGGGGAATTAATTTACCTGGTAAACTAGTCAGCCTCCTGCCCTCTTTATTTTTATGCCAATTGCACAGCTGGGATGAAGGAAACATCTTTCCGATGCTTAGGAACTAATCATTCCATAAGACAGAGAAGATTTAAACTGCCTGTTTATATAAATACCGCGGCATGGCAAACCTGTTAAATTATTCTAATTAGCAGCTTTTACGCTTTTAGTCCTTTTGTTGCGTTGCATGAGGCATTTTAATCCATTATTTGTTTGTGCAGCAGCTGCGCTTGACATGAAATTCCGGGGAAAACAGTGCATTAGTGACGGCACAAAGCAGCAGGTGAAGAGTCCCTGCTCTCCACCGCAATTCCCCAACTCTTTGTTAAAGCATCTTCTTTTGTGCCATGGGGGGGGGACTAAATCAGTTCTTTCTGCTTCCTTTTGGGCCCCCCTCAAACGGTAACAGTTGCTTTTGGAGGTGAGAAAACTGTGGGGGGGCTTCCTGCTTAGGTGAACAAATGGCAGTTGACTATGTATTATCAACACTTCGGAGTGAGGCCTTGTGGTGGTAGTTGTTGTTTGTCCATCGATTTCGATGAAGACCTTGACATCTTATGAAAGTCAAGATGTCAAGACTTGCGCGTGGATTGGATTAAAGTGAGGGAGAGGTGCGCATAGTCAGCCTCACTCTCTCTTCCCAGATTCCATCTTGTTCCAATGGCAGGACAAAAGTCGAGACAGTTGGAGATGGGCTGGGCGCAGTGGTTGAC
>NW_015386435.1:643192-683150 GCF_001527695.2 Protobothrops mucrosquamatus
GCATGCCCTCCACCAGAGGTGCTACCCCTCCCTGAACACCCCATACACACAAAACGTACAAAAGTTGAGGCCCATCCCAAGCACATCTTTCTTTCCTATTTCTCCACCATCTTTTCATCCAACCATTTGAAGTCATCTTTAGCTCTTAGTACTTCCGAGATTCATTATTTATTAAAATAGTATGTATATACCAGAGGACCCCTAGTGGCACAGTGGTTAAAGTGCAATATTGCTGGGAAACTCTGCTCACAGCCTGGAATTCGATCTGGACAGGGCTGAACATATACTCAGCCTTCCATCCTTCCAAGATCAGTAGAATGAGAACCCAGACTGTTGGGGGCAATATGCAAATAATGCTTACATTGTAAACACAGAGGGAACAATAGAAAATATATGTCTGAAAGGACCGATGTTCATATTATGCTATAAAAATAATTTTTATAAACGATGTACCCTTTGTATGTGATACTAGAAAAACTATCTAGAATATAGAAAGGTATTTCAAATTTATGTTGGAAATGTGTAAAATGTGAGGGGTAATTTTATTTTTATTATGCTTGCTGAAGCTTGGTTAAAAAAAAAGCTAAAGGTAAAATTTTGAGTTCAAATACATATAGTGGTACAAAGAATTCTAAAGATTAACGTTCAGCTGAAAAGAGAACTTTTCTTGTTGGGACTCATAGATATATAGAAAGGACTTCTGCAAGACTTTTTTTTGCATATTCAAATGACAGAATTTGAAGAGATAGCAAAATCGACTTGCTTGATTAGGGGAAAAGATTATTTTATTTATTTATATGCTGCCTATCTCACTATCGAATGACTCTGGGCACCCACCTATGTTAATGACTGGCAATCCCTTATGGAATTTTTGCTGAAAACGGGGGTGGGGGTGGGAAAATGAACTGGTGATTTATGAGTTTGATGATTAGAAAAAGTAGAAACTGGAAAGAAGGGAGCCCTGATGGAACCTTAGAAAGAGAAGATAAAATATAATGCATTTATAACTGCCATAAAGAAGATAAGAAGCCGCTCCTTGATTTCTGTCTTTTTCTTTCTTTTCTGTCTTTTTTTTCTTTCTTTCTTATTCACTTATCACGTTTCTTTTTACTTTTCTTTACTTTTTATTTTTTATATATGTATTGCTTTTATACTGTAATATATATATATATTAAATACAAATTAATTAAAAAACAAAAGAGAATGTCCAGGATAGCATATACCAGGGGTAGGCAACCTCGGCTCTTTTATGGCTCGTGGACTTCAACTCCCAGAATTCCTGAGTCAGCATAGCTGACTCAGGAATTCTGGGAGTTGAAGTCCACGAGCCATAAAAGAGCCGAGGTTGCCTACCCCTGGCATATACCTAGCACTTCTTCCTTTTCTTCTTCCTGGGACTGAGTGTGTGCTTGAACCTGGGTCTTTCCAGGGCCACCCCAACAACTTAATCATTATACCACACTGGTTCTCATTCACAAAACTTGGCATAAGCAGGAAATTGGAAGAGAATCTCAGGAAAATGGAATCCTGAGTTTGTCTTAACTGCAAAGTCAATCCCTAGGTGGGAATCCATAGGTGGCCAAAGCAATGCTGTCTGCGCATAAAGTGGGCTATAGGGAAGTTTGCAAACTACTATAATTTTACTGAAAAGGGATGTGATCAAGGCTTTCTCGAAGGGAAGGGGGCAGCAAAAATTGTTTTGAGTTTGTACAACCAGAAGCACATTCTGCCTGAACAAGCTGACAACAAAACCAGCTTTTCCCACAGTTGGTGCTAGAAAGAGAATACAGATAAATGTGGAACAAGAAATAAGGAATTATATCAAACCAAGCAAGCCCGTCCTTCCCACCGTAAATATTAAATTTAATTCTTTCATTGTTTATGTAGACTGAAGTGGTTTTATTTCATCAAACTGGGTAGTTCTAGCCTTGCTTTATTGAAACAAAATGTTAGGTTAAAACTTGGTGTATTTATTTCTTCCTGATTCCTAACCTTAATGAAACCATTGACCGATTAGCCATGGAGAGATTTCACACCAATTCATTTATCATTTTAGAGCAGGGGTGTCAAACTGCCGGCCCTCGGGCCGGATGCGTCATAGCGAAACCGCGCCCACCCCATTGCTGGCAATGTCAAAAGAGTCGCGATATGTCGCGACACATCACGTGATGTTGCGAGTTTGACACCCCTGATTTTAGAGGGTCATGATATCGCTAATTCCTGGTTTAAGGAAAGGAACTGCCCCCACCCCAAAGAAAACTGGGCATCAGCCACAATACTTTGAGTGCCTTTTGGATTGGGCATACAGGTAGTCCTCCACTTACGACCCCAATTGAGCCCAAAATTTCTGTTGCTCAATGAAACATTTGTTAAGTGATTTTTGCCCCATTTTATGACCTTTCTTGCCACAGGTGTTAAGTGAAGTTGTAAAGTTAATAACACAGTTGTTAAATGAATCTGGCTTCCCCATTGGCTGTGCTTGTCAGACAGTAGCAAAAGGGGATCACATGACCCTGGGTCAATGCAGCCGTCGTGCACACATGCCAGTTGCCAAGCGTCCAAATTTTGATCACAGGGCCATGGAGATGCTGCAGTGATCCTAAGTGTGAAAAATGGTCCCAAGTCACTTTTTTCAGTGCCACTATAACTTTGAATGATCACTAAATGAACTATTTTAAGTTGAGGAGTACCTGTAGTGGAAGGGAAACCTTGGGCTTGAGTTAGGTTGGCTGTTTAAATATTTACAGATAGTCCCCCTCCCCGAGTTATGACCGTAATGGAGCCTGCTTATCACAGTCATAACTTGTGATAGTTGTCCATGTGGTCCAGTTGCCAAATGCTGAAGCATGGTCACATGACATGGGGGGGGAGCAATTGTCAGAACTTTGAATCTGGATCATAATTAACCCTGGGGAGATAAGTCAAGGCTTACCTGTAATTGCCTATCTCACGTCATTATTAATTTGCAGCTTCCACTTCCTTCAAGGAGAAACAATGGAGAAGCTAGAATGTCTTAAAATGCTGGGTTTACCTTGTACTGGCGGCACTGAAGGAGGAGAGATGATTAGGATACAGAGAAACTCACTTCCTGTACTGTTAAACATTATACAGCTATGTAAGAATGACCCATCTTACTGTATCAGTTGTTGAATTAGTAACATGGTTGTTAAGTGAATCTGGCTTCTCCATTGACTTTGCTTGTCAGAAAGGGACTGATTTTACAATTTTGCAAAAGGTAATCACATGACTCCAGGACACTGCAACCGTAATAAAAATAAGTTAGTTGCCAAGTGACTGAATTCTGAGCATTCCAGTTGCAACACATTTGTATGGCATTTGGGTGGGCAAGCCTGATAAACAGAAAGCTTATCAAGAAAATAAAAGGTTGCAATTTAATGTTCTCCACCACTGGACAAGTTACAGCAGCCCTGTCCCTCTTTTCATTGATGGACGCCCAGTGTTAATTTCACCCAACTCTGTGAAGGGATAGGCCACTGAAGATTTGGAGAGAGGGAATTGCTCCCCTGTAGGACTGCTGGCAGAAACTGCCCACAACTTCATTAGGTGACTGTTGGCGGCCTGTCCCTCCTTCACAATGTTTCCAGTTCTGCCAGCAAGGAAGCCATGAACAGTTTCTCCACGGAGTACCCCATGGGGAAGCCATCTGTGGTTTTCTCACAAGGTTCTAGCCAATGTTTCTTCATCACATTGCTGCTTCTGCCTTGCCTGGTCACTTTACCATGGAGCTGGCAGAGAAACCCCTGTGGCACCCTAGGCAGCTTTATTGGGGGGAGGGGGGGGCTGCCACTTCCACCGTACATCCTTTCTCTGTGGGAGAGGAAGCAGTGAAAATGGCTCTTCTCAAGGAGCAGGGGAAAGCCAGCCTGACATAAAAAAAGGTAAGGGTAAAGGTTTCCCTTACCAGTCATGTTTGACTCAGGGGGAGAGGGGGGCCGTGCTCATCTCCATTTCCTAGCTGAGGGAACCAATGTTGTCTGAAGATGCTTCCATGGACATAGGGCCAGCATGACTATAAGCTAGGGGTGTCAAACTCCCGGCCTGTTGCATCATATGGAGGCCGTGCCCACCCCAGCTCCAGCAATGCAAAAATAGTCGTGATACGTCATGACACGTCACGTGACACGTCGAGTTCGACACCAATATATGGATCGCTGTTATCTTCCCGCCAAAGTGCTGCCTATTTATCTATTTGCATTTGCATGCTTTCGGACTGATAGGATGGCAGTAGCAGGGGCAGGAACGGGAGCTTATCCCAACATCAAAAAGGCTTTTTTCCTCAGCTTCCCCTCCTGCTGCTGCTGCTGTGGCCATCTGTCACTGCCAGGAGAACAGAGGAAGGAAAAAA
The DNA here is from genome assembly GCF_001527695.2 of Protobothrops mucrosquamatus. Taxonomy (NCBI): domain Eukaryota; kingdom Metazoa; phylum Chordata; class Lepidosauria; order Squamata; family Viperidae; genus Protobothrops; species Protobothrops mucrosquamatus. Next base: position 647,559 of record NW_015386435.1, read on the forward strand.
GTGGGGGACAACAGGTTCTTTGCTGCCAATTCTCTAAACCCAGAGAGGGGAACAAATGGGTGATAGTGGTACAACCACTAAAATCAAACTAACTTGTTTAGGTTCCATTAACATGACTAGTTACTATATATTTAATAATATTGCAGTTAAAATATATATAATTTAGTAGCAACAATGAGAGGTCACCAAATGGCCGGGGAAGGATGGTCTTGGAAGACAAATGATTATTTATGCCTGCCTCTAATTTATTTAGATAAAAGAAAAAAATGGTGGTCAATGAATCCTAGGTGTGGCACACAGACATTATCTTCAGTGGCTACAAAGGCTGGGGCCAGAACAAACCAAAACAGCTACAAATTTAGTAGCTGCATTTGCACAGCATGCTAAGTATCCTTCCTTGGTTGCTTAATCTGATGTTAGATCCCATCCTGGTTCATTGGTTCATGATCAAAGGTGTTGTACAAACCCAGAAAGTAATTAATCCAGTAATCAGGTTCTGTATGTTGATTGAATGTGCTTTATTCTTCACACTTGTCACGGCTGAGAAATCCTCTCCAAGAAAGTTGATTGAGTGATTATGTGTCATTAAGTCATATTGTAACTTTCAATAAGAACAACAACCTCCAACCAACCAACCAACCAACCAACCAACCAACCAACCAACCAACCAACCAGGAGAAACAAAAATAAATATTTTTACAAGCCTTTTTTGTACTCTTTGGTGGATAAAGTGATACCCCTTTTCAGAAAACATCAGAAATATGCTTAACAATCATTTATTAGTTTGAAATTGAAATGATGGAGTTTTTAATTGGTTTTCAGGCTTGATCTAAGGTCTGGTTTAAATACTTTTACATCTCAGTTATTTCAATAGAAGCAAATTATCTATGTTATATTATCTGCAGTAAGTTGCTACATTTCCATAGGGCAGTGATGGCGAACCTTTTAGAGACCGAGTGCCCAAAAACTGGCCCCGCCCCCATTCCACCCCCTGCCTTGCCCCCGCTCCACCCCCCCATCCCCCACCCCGCCTGCCTGCAGGGCCACTCACCGCCTCCAGGGCCCGCTGCAGATCGCCCAGGCAGCCCAGCAGCGCTATGGCGGCCACGCCCTCTGCCTGCGCCCTGCAGCATCAACTGTGCATGATGGGGTGTGAGGGAAGAGTCTTGTCTACACTTCCTGGCTGCCATGTCCTTGGCTGTGCTGCTCCGTGTGGGCCACGCTCGGGGGCGACTCTCCTTCAGGGGGGCTGCTGGAGGGGGTCGCGGGGGGAGGCAAAGCTGGGGCAACGGCATGTGTGCCCACAGAGAGGGCTCCGAGTGCCGCCTCTGACACCCGTGCCATAGGTTCGCCACCACTGCCATAGGGGCTTTCACAGCTTTCTTTCAAACGAGGGAAAGTATGATTAGAGCCATGCAGAGGAATCCTCACTCCTGAATTAAATTATCTGAAAAAGGAAGGAAGGAAGGAAGGAAGGAAGGAAGGAAGGAAGGAAGGAAGGAAGGAAGGAAGGAAGGAGGATTTTACCTCCTTACTCCCTAGATAATTCTATTGCATTTTACTGTTAAATTGTTTTAATCGTGCACAAAACCAGTAAAGCTATCACTGGCATGAAAAGCTACCATATATACCAAGATAGTGGTCCTGTTTGGTGCAACCTTTTAGGGAGACAAGAGCAGAATATGGCAAAAGGAGCTGGCCAGGGATAGTAGGGAATGGGTATGTGACAGCCTGAAACAGCCAATCAGTGCCTCTTGGTTTCTATCTACAATACTACTAAACACCAGACTTTGCTTCTGAAGTGATGGATGCTGAAGTCTGACAATTTTTTTCACATGTTGAGTTCCACCTTAGATGGGTTTGGAATAATCCCAAGAAAACAAATCAAACAAAGAGGTAGGAGTGATGAGAAAAAAAAAATCAAACAACAATCAGGAGATACAGGAAACACACCCACGGACAAATATAAAAGTCTTAAATGTTTATATACTAATGTTAAAAGCTTGGGGAACAAACAGGGTGAACTAGAAGCAATAGTACATGAGGGTGGTTATGACATAGTTGGCATTACAGAAACCTGGTAGGACGAAACCCATGACTGGAATGGACTGATGGATGGATACAAATTGTTCAAAAGAAACAGAACTACAAAAAGAGGAGGGGGAGTTGCACTATATGTAAGAGAATACTACATATCTACAGAAATGCACATGATCAAAGATAAAAGCCCTCCAGAATCTATATGGGTCAATATAAAAGGAAAAGGAAGTGACATTGCCATAGGGGTATACTACAGGCCACCCAACCAATCAGAAGAAATAGATGGACTCTTTGCCAACCAGTTAACAAATGTATGTAGGAAGCATACCACAGTAGTAATGGGAGACTTCAACTACCCAGATATCAGTTGGGAGACAAACTCTGCAGCGAGCGGGAAATCAAACAGATTCCTAAGCAACCTAGCTGACAACTTTGTCATCCAAAAGGTAGAGGAGGGAACTAGAAGTAAAGCTATACTGGACCTAATTCTTACTAATAGAGAAGAAGTGGTCAAGGGAGTTGAAGTTGCCAGAACCCTGGGGGAAAGTGACCATGTCATACTGGAATTCAATATAATGCAAACACAAGCAATAGAAAATAATTAAATCAATGTCTTATACTTCAAAAGAGTTGATTTTAACAAACTCAGAAAGAACCTAGGAAAGATTCCATGGATGAAAATCCTAAAGGGGAAAACAACTCAAGAAGCATTGAAAACTCTGAAAAATGCTATCATAAAAGCCCAGTCCAGCACAATACCACTGAAAAAGAAAAAAAAAAACAAGAAAGGCAAGAAGAAACCAACATGACTGCACAAAGATCTCTCAGACAAACTGAAAGACAAAAAGGACAAGTACAAAAAATGGAAAGAGGGACACATAACTAAGGCTGATTATCAGCAGACAGCCAGAACATGCGAAGATGAAATCAGGAAAGCAAAGGCTCAGAACAAACAAAGACTTGCAACAGAAATCAAGGATAATAAAAAAAAAGTTTCTTTCAACATATTAATAGCAAAAAAGTAAAAAAAACTGTAGGTCCACTAAAGAGAGAAGATGGCAAGGAAGTAACAAGCAATAGGGAGAAAGCAGAGCTGCTTAGTTCATTCTTTGCATCAGTCTTCACACAAAAAGAAATTATACCAAATTATACCAAAAAAAGTCAAACTAGAAAGACAAACTAGAAACAAAAATTAAAATAAGCAAGAAAATGGTAAGAGAACACCTATCCAACCTTGACGAATATAAATCACCAGGACCTGACAGATTATATCTCCTTATTCTGAAGGAGCTGGCAGTTGTTATCTCTGAACCATTGCACCATATCTTTCAAAAATCCTGGACCACCGGGGAAGTATCTGAGGATTGGAAAAGGGCTGATGTGGTTCCCATATTCAAGAAAGGAAAAAAGTCAGACCCCAGAGGAAACCAGAGACCAATCAGTCTAACATCAGTACCTTGGAAGATCCTGGAAAAGATAATCAAAAAACAGATCTGCGAACAACTAGAAGCAAACAAAGTTATAACTGGTAGCCAGCATGGGTTTGTTAAAAACAGATCATACCAAACCAACCTTATTTCATTCTTTGATAAAGTGACCAACTTAGTAGACCAGTGAAACGCTGTGGACATAGTATACTTAGATTTCAGTAAGGCATTCAACAAAGTAGACCACAATCTACTGCTTGGTAAGCTAGAAAAAGGTGGAATAGACAACATCACCACCAGATGGATTTGTAGCTGGCTAACAAACTGTACTCAGCAAGTAGTCCTCAATGGTACTACATCCACATGGAGAGAAGTAAGCAATGGGGTACCACAAGGCTCCGTCTTAGGCCCAGTACTCTTCAATATCTTCATTAATGACTTAGATGAGGTAATAGAAGGGGAACTCATCAAATTTGCAGATGACACCAAACTGGCAGGTATAGCCAACACCCCAGAAGACAAACGTGAACAATGGGCCAACAAAATGAGTTTTAATGTGGAGAAAAACAAAGTTTTACATTTAGGCAGGAAAAATCAAAGATATAAGTACAGATTAGGTAAGACCTGGCTCAACAAGAGTAACTGTGAGAGGGACCTAGTGGACGATCACTTGACCATGAGCCAGCAGTGTGCAGCAGCAGCCCAAAAAGCTAATACAATCCTGGGTTGTATAAACAGATCATGCGAAGTATTAGTACCGCTTTATAAAACCCTAGTGAGACTACACCTGGAATACTGCAACCAATTTTGGTCACCATATTTCGAGACCTTCGAAAAAGTTCAGAGAAGAGCAACTAAGATGATCCAAGGCCTGGAGACTAAAACATATGAAGAACGGCTACAGGACTTGGGTTTGGCTAGACTAAAAAAAGAAGAAATAGGGGCGACATGATAGCAGTATTCCTGTGTTTGAGAGGCTGCCACAAAGAAGAGGGGGGCAAACTATTCTCCAAAGCACCACAGGGCAGGACAAGAAACAATGGTTGGAAACTGACCAAAGAGAGAAGCTACCTGGAATTAAGAAGAAACTTCCTAACAGTGAGGACAATTAACCAGTGGAACAGCTTGCCTTCGGAAATCGTGGGCGCTCCATCACTGGAGGTTTTTAAGAAGAGACTGGACAATCATTTGCCTGAGATAGGTTCTCCTGCTTGAGCGGAGGGCTGGACTAGAAGACCTCCAAGATCCCTTCCATCTCTATTCTATTCTAATTGTAATGAGGGAAATATTACTTCAATAGCAGCTCAGCCTCTGATGGCTTCCTTCCATCTCTCTGGTGGGCTGAAAGCAACATCATAAAATGAAAGCAACGCTATAGGGTCAAACAAATAAAAAGGATATCCCCTAAATACCTTTATGTCGTGGTCAGATGCAAGCAAGGACCAGCCTTAGACTCAGTTCTATTAAAGAATGTTTTATTTTTTTTGGGGGGGGGGGTTATGGATGTTTAAAGGTAGGAAGCAAATATTTGCTATCTTATTTGCTGAGTAGAACAGGCCTCTTCAACAGTAGTCCCTACACCGAAGTAATAAACGCTGTTCAACTCCATGGAAGAACGCTATAAAGCACAGCCTATTAAATCTGAAGAGAAATTAATTCATTAATACGATACAGCAAGAGGGACTCCTGCCAAACTCATTAGTATACTTTCTTCATTCTTATTCAGTGTCTGCTTATACTTATTTAAAAATTACAGCAGGCAAGCAATTTAATGTTTCTCCTTTTGGGTATTAATTTTCCTCTAATAAAAAACTAACATTCATGTAATGTCACTTAATGCAACAATACAGAATTTCCTTTAAGAATTAATTAAATGGAGCCGTTCTGAGCACCTCACAGATTGCAGAAGGCCTCAACTGCCTATTAATGAAGCAGCAACCTTTGTCCTTGTAGGCCTGAATTCAAGCACACTTGCCTTAAAAAAAAATAAAATACCAGAGCTTGCTCCCTATTCTTTTGTGTGAAAGGCTCAACTGATAAAGGTTTAAATAAGCATAGCTTTCTGAGAAGAAGAAAAAACAAAACCAAACCCAAGCCACTACCAAACAAAATAAAGCAAGTGATGTGGTTCCATCTAGTGGAGCAACATTATTTTCCCCAAGTTGAAGAAATCGAAAGAAAAAAAAAAGTGCATTTAATGCCAGTGAGTGAACTGAATAAACCACAGGAAGAATCTTTGGCTCTGTGAAATAGAGGTGGTTTCTGGCCAAAATAGCTAGAATGGAATACTATATGGAGTTTTCTGAAGCTTAGGAGGGCCAAAAAAAAAAAAAAAAGGTAAATAATTCAGGACTTCAAGAGTCTGCAGAAAAGCAATTACAGGGAGTCCTCGACTTACAACAATTCATTTAGTAACCGTTCAAAGTTACAACGGCATTGAAAAAAGTGACTGAGGACCATTTTTCACGCTTATGATCATCGCAGCATCCCCACGGTCCTATGATCAAAATTCAGATGCTTGGCAACTGACTCCTATTTATGACGGTTGCAGTGTCCCAGGGTCATGTGATCCCCTTTTGTGACCTTCTGACAAGCAAAGTCAATGGGGAAGTCGTATTCATTTAACAACCTTGTTACTATGTTTAACAACTGCAGTGATTCATTTAACAGCTGTGGCAAGAAAGGTCGTAACATTGGGGCAAAATTCACTTAACAAATGTCTTTCTTAGCAACAAAATTTTGGGCTCAGTTGTGGTCGTTAAGTTGAGGACCATCTGTATTATTATTATTTTTTTTTAAGAAAAGCAACTTCATTTCCCCCTTCCTGAGAAATGCTAGTGTAAATTCTACTGGGTAATGATGAATGTGAACATCTATCGGGGAAAGAGCTTTTCCTGGCACCCTATTTATGAAATTCCCTCCCCCAAGAGGCTTAACTGACATCCACACCAGCATTGTTTTGGGACACGTGAAGACCCTTCTACTTTCCCCAGCTTTTAAAGCGGCTTTCATCATGCTTCAACGGCATTTTAATTTATATTGTTTTAGTCTTTGGCTGACCTCCTTGTGGCTGCCAAATTATAGGGTATTTCTACTTTGCATTTCGTTGTGCATGTTTTTATTCCGACTGTATTTTTATTGAGTTTTATTGTAAACTGTCAGGAGAGCTTTGTCTATTGGGAGGTTTAAGTAAATAAATGCAGACTTTCTATTACAAAACTTTGTGGATAGATACTGACTCTTATTACAATATATTGCAATAACTGTGCAGCTGTTTCTAGACTTCTGTGGTTTGAAAAAAAAATCCATATTCTTGTTTTCAATCATGTCTGTTTATTCTTGAGGTTTAACTCAAGGAAGGAAAACTGGTGCCAAGGAAAGAATGAAGGCCAAAGTCACTTTCTGGAGTGACAGCATACGGAAAATCACCACCCTCTTACTCTTTGTGAAATTAGGCAATTCCTGGAGATGAAATGGAAAAACAGTGGTGGATGTTCTATTTATGTAGAATCTTTTCATATAGGATTAATTTCCAGCACTGGTACGTTAATTCACTAACCCAGGAATTAAAGCACTGGTTTAAAAAAGATGTATATAAAAAGATGTTGAGACTCTGGAAAGAGCACAGAGAAGAGCAACAAAGATGATTAGAGGACCGGAGGCTAAAACATATGAAGAAGTGCAGGAATTGGGTGTGTCTAATTTAATCAAAAGGAGTAGGAGTGACATGATTACAATGTTCCAGTATTTGAGGGGCTGCCATAAAGAAGAGGGGGGGTCAAGCTATTCTCCAAAGCACCTGAAAGCAGGACAAGAAGCAATGGATGGAAACTAATCAAGGAGAGAAGCAAACTAGAACTAAGGAGAACTTTCCCAACAGAACAATTAACCAGTGGAACGGCTGCCCTCCAGAAGTTGTGAGTGCTCCAACACCAGAGATTTTGAAGAGACTGGACAGCCACTTGTCTGGAATGGTATAGGGTTTCCTGCCTGAGCAAGGGGTTGGACTAGAAGACCTCCAAGGTCCCTTCCAACTCTGATATTCTGATTGATGATTGCATAGCTCACGAGTATAACTAAGATTCTGTTTGCATCCTATTTAGCTTACACCCATCTAAGCAGGAACATTAAAGTTGCTTTGCTGGAGTGAATCTACGAGGATATTTTTAATTACTTGCAGCCATGCTTTATTTTTTCAAGAAAAGATTTTTTATGACAAAATCTGGATCTGACACTGTCCTTTTCACAAGAAACAAAGTTTCTCTTCTTGTAGTTGTTAGGGTCATCTTGTCAGAACCATTGATCTTGTTAGTTCTGGTCCATATATATTTATTCTGAATTATGTTGTGTTCATTTGATAAAGGGATCAGTATCACTATGTTTTCTATGTGCTGCACCGGTGATAATTTTATTTAATTTCATATAGAGAAGCTGCTGTATTCTAGGAGTTCATTTACGCATAAAGAAACTGCAAGGAACCCTGGGATAGAAATATAGATCTTGGAAAAAAAGACAATGTTTGATCTTTCACACCCTCCAAGGCAAACATCCCATTACTTGCAAACAGATATTTGCAGACTTTACAGCTTCAACTCAGTTCTGCTAAAGAGGGACAGCAGTTGCCATTTCACTAAACGTAGAGCCTTTTATACAGGTAGAAACTGCAATAGCATATCTAGTGATGGGTAGAGGAAGAAATATCTTCCTAGGAAGTTTCTGAGGAAGTTTCTGATGCTTTAGAGACAGCATAGACAGTAAGAATTCTGAAGGAAGAAACAGCATCACATTTGTAATGCCAAGCAGAATCAGAGTACGTTTTGATTGTTTTACATAGGCAAATGAAGCATTTGATAGGACATTCATGGCGTTCCTGCATGAGTGTTAGACGTACACTGAAGGTTGTGGCTTCAGGACAGGATGACATTTCTAATTGGATTGTCACTGAGAAATTGATATGTTTTATGTCACTTGCATTTGAAGTCAATGTGAGCTTCGAACTTTGACAAACTGCAGTAGAGATTCCTACTGCCAGGAAGAGAATTTTTGCTGCAACTGATATCCTCCAGAAATGTACTCCTGAGTTATCTCCAATTTCTTTGGAGTAGATGACAGAGCAGAAACAACTGTAGCAAAAGGAGAGAATCCACAAAAGCTTCTTCCCATTTTGTCAGAAAAGCCATCTTGTGGAATACTATCAAGGGATGCTGTTGCATTTTTTATCAGTACACAGTACACTTTTTAGATGCAATATATTACGAGTTGTGGTCAGAGCATATTCAATTTTTTTTCTTCCCAGCTTGAATTACTGTAAGACAAAAGTATTATGATTGTGATTACCTCCAAAATGGCAAGGATTCATCTATCAGTGTACTTAGTCTTCATTTCAAGTCTTTGAGACTGGCTGAAAAATGGCCTCAGTTGTTTTCTACAAGCTGACTCACATCCAGGTTTAATTGTGTAACACTTCTCCTTTCACCAATGTGAATGCTCTTCTGGCACGGTTTCTGATTCATTAGTTTGATCTATATCTCTGTATAAGTGAAACCAATAGTGACACATTCCTATTTGCTGGAAATCACTTATGAAAGATTAACCAATGTTCTGAAAACTTGCTCAATTTCCAGAGAAATTTCCATATAGATGCAGAAATGGGACCACAATTTTCCCCTTTCCGTTCTTGAAACAGGGCGTCGCAGTTGCATGGGGATGTTTGAAACCTTCTCTGAGGCAAAATGATAGTTACTCTATAAGTAGAGGAACTCAGAAGTTACTTGGAGACAGTCAGAAGGGACATAGAAAATTTATCAACCCTCCTCCTGAAATGCCAGTTCAAGATCACAATTCCACAAATAACCTGAACATAAAGCTGTTTGAACCTGGAGGTCTTTTGAGGAAACACAAATATCATTTTGTTAGTAGGCAGGAAACAGCTCACTTAAAATGGAAGCATACTATATCTGTTAGCATTAGATAGCCATTTACCTGTTTTTTGGGAGAACACACTGTACTCCATTTTCTGCTTTTCAGAGCTAATCATGATCTTGGCCACGATTTCTGCTCTCAGATGTGAGAGTGCACTAACACTACAATTAATCCTTTTGAAAGTATCAGGAGTAATAGAAAGGCAGACTACTCTTCTTCCTTCTCCCACCATGATAAGAAACAAAGGCCGTCTCTTAAGTAATGCTTTAAAGAGACTAAGCTGTCAAGTGTTATACATACAATTATGCATGAGAGCAGAAGCAGATTCATTGAACAAACTGCTTGCCTACAGAATCTTAATTTAGCCTTCCATTCGTGTGAGGCTTTAAAATTAAACTTCTGGAGGGATGGTAACAACTAGGAAATCATATACATTATGTGCGCTGACATGTTTAATATTTGCTTTAGAACACCAAGATTACATGAAAAGGAAAGCTATTTGTTCAACTATATTTATTTGTAAAAGAGTTGTATTAATTATCTGCACTCAATTAATCTAAGGCTCCTTGCTCAGGCCCATACTGAATGATCACAGATTTGAAGCTGAATGCTATAACATCTCATTGTCTACTAGCTGGGCCACAATTAATAATTAAGTTTTTAACAAAATTATTATTTTCTGTAGAATTGGAGAATCTGTGGCCTTCCAGAAATTCCTGGTGTACAGTTCCCAATAGCCCAGCAAGGCCAACAATAAGAAATTTTTGGGGGAAAATATATGTCCCTGTGAAATGTTTTTCATTCCAAAACTGTGTTGCAATCGTTTATTTACTCCTGTTCAGTTTTAATAATATGCTCACCGAATGCTACAAGAGAAAATCCTCAGAATTTATTGCCATTATGTAAGCTCTTTCAATACAACCTGTTTTACAAAAAAAAAAAAAAAGGTCAAAAGTTTCATCTTCCTGTTTTTGAGCCATGCCCAACATTATGAGGTTTCCTTTTGATTTCTTCACAATGCTTTTGACAGTGGGGTTTATAAAGCAAATCAGCAGTGGCTAAGTTTAGGCAAGGCAAGTAGCTCAACAGAAAGAATCTGCATATAGGGCAGATTTAAAAATGAGGCTGAATTTACAAGTCATGTTCTGAAGTTTTTAATAAAACGGCTGTAGTTTGAAGATCTTTATACTGCTAAAATGTACAACTTGGACAAAAGTAAATATTTTTACCCCTCACAATGTATTACCAAAATTCTAATTCTTGCAAAGTACCAGAAAAAAAGGTGTTCATATACCACAAGCGTGAATTACTTGTTCATTGCTAAGAGAAGCGAATTTGTGGGGGGGAAAGTAAGCAAGGTAGCCTACTGAAGTCAGATTACACGTGTTTTAATAATAAAAAAAAATTCCTCAATTTTGGCAGCTGACACCTGCATGTCCTACCTCGATATTTCCTTATTCTTTTTTAAACATAAGCAGTTCCTTCCCTTTCTCTTACCCTACACCAAGCCCACTGTAAAAATCTGGACCCTTAAATCACCTTCTGTATATTTACAAAAACTCTGACAACAAAATACAAACTAGCATGAAGGGAATGGTAGTTTGCATATACTGTTGTTGAATAAATATACCAATCCAATCAATCAGTTGAAGTTATGATGATTCAGACACAGCTGTATCTGTGACCAAGGGTGCTGGCTTTTCACTGAAGGCAGTCATCCTATCTCCTCTGTCTTCGGGAGACAATGCCTTGGCAGCAGGAGCACTAGAAGCAGCAGTAGTAACCATGGGGGGAGGAACAGCCATATCCAGAATGAGTGCAGAGGTTTGTTCCACATTTACAGTCGTGCCAGGATTCGCCGGGAAGCTTGATGTGACGGGAGCAGAAGACAACAGATCTGTAGGCAGGGTGGGCATCTCATTGATCAGTGGGAACTTGGCAAGGAATTCCGGTGACAGAGGAGCAATTCCAGAGAGGTGGACTGGAGGCAAGGTAGGAAGTGGTGGCAATCCTAAGAACATCAGAAGACAAAAACAAGCTTGCAGTCTACACGTGTAGAGTCATCAGCCTACAGAGCTATGTTATTTGTAAATAGCAATTTTACACTGCATGTGTGTATTACAAGGAAGATGGTGAGGATATATATATATATATATACAAAGAACCAAAGAGAAGAGGCTTTCCATAAGGGTCCCTATAGACATGTACTCTGAGCAAGATCTTTCTACGACAGAGATTAATTTCCTGGAGGTTTTCAAATTTTGCAGTTCCGTTTCCTCTAAAATAATAAATGAATGTGTGATAACTAATATACTAATTATTTCATTATGGTTAAGACTGAAAATAAATAAACTTTTCATCATTTAATCCATCTATGATGTAAAATCCTGACAAGATCTTCCAACTTTATTATTTTTAAAAAAAAAACACATTTCATTGAAACAAACAGTAAAACAATTTTCTGGCATCAATTTGTTTTGTGTGAGCAAGAAGCAAAAATGTATTACTTTATTAAAAGTTCCTCATAACCCTTAAAGAATCATAGCCCATCACTTAAGGACTCCTTGTTGCCTATAGAGATGGCCAAGTCTCATATTATTCAGAGCACAGCAAAGCTTTAAGACTGCTGTTAGCTTCTTATGGCACAAGGTATCTTGTATAAGAATCCTCCTTTCCCGCTTCAGAAAAATCACATTCCTTTATGCAGCTTATAGAGTCCAAATGAATAAACAACCATTAGCCAAAAACATGCAGACAAACTAAAAGGCATATGGTTCTGTTTTCACAGTCCTCTGAATCCTGTCCCATCCAATATCTATTCATGAAGATTTCAGGAAAATGACTTGAATATAAAAAAAATCAATTTATACACCAGGGTTCATAGTGCTTTTTGCATTTTTATGCCGTAAAGATAGTACTGTACTTTACATTTACATAGGAGACTTTTATTTCACAGTAATATTGTACCATCGATAACAATGTATCAAAAAGAGTTAACATTACTTTCTATTCTCAAGTATGCCAATAAAATATGACATGATAGTTGTTTAGTTGATTCAAATCTAGTTTTAATTTTTAGCACACAACACCATCCTGAGGTGGCACTCCAAAAAGAACGAGGACGGAAACTAAATTTAACTTTAAACAATTTAAACTTTAATCTAATTAACATTAAATTAAAGAAACAGTTAATCTCCATCTATTTATTTCCCTTCTCTTTATCAATTATATTGTGGAAGCAACTTATGGAAGAAGCTAGGAATATAAATTGTGTAACAATGCACAATAGTGTTGGGAATGCAAGAAAAATAAGGAAAAAGCATCCTCCTTTTGCAGGATTCTCTATAGGATTTCAGGGGCTTTTCTTCACCTGAGAATGGGGTCTAAATGTTATGACACTGAATTAAACAGGGCTACAGGCAAACATAGGAAAGCCTTACTTGTTATAAGATTAAGACCATTTAGTGCAGGGGTAGTCAACCCTGGCTCTTTTATGACTCGTGGACTTCAACTCCCAGAATTCCTGAGCCAGCTGTGCTGGCTCAGGAATTCTGGGAGTTGAAGTCCACGAGTCATAAAAGAGCCAAGGTTGACTACCCCTGATTTAGTGATTACATAAAGTCGTGTGCAACAGGACTGAACTAAAATCATTAGACTGGGTTATCAGGTGTCAGTTCAGAAATTTTTCAAAACATACCAGGCTGCCCAATGTCTGCTAATCCAGGACCAGGAATTAAGTGCGGACCAGATAAATTCAAGTTTATGTTCGCCAGGTTGGGGATGTTGCCCAGGTTGGGAAGTCCAGCAGGTAAAGTCATCAGTCCTAATAAAAATAAGATGCTAAATTTCAAAAGCTCATATTACTTGCAGAAGCAGAAAAAAGAAAAGCGACAAAGACGTTTATTGGAGGAACCACTTTGAATCTTTTCTAACAATCACAATATGTTGAAGAGAGAACATCAGACACATGGATATCCAGAAGATATCTTTGGTCATGTGTATCACTTCAAGGAATGAGCATAATATAGATGTATGGAAATAACCAGTGTGTACTTCCTTCCCTCACATAATGTAATATGAAGTTGTCTATTTACAAGACAGACAGCTATAGAGTGCCATTTTTCTATAATGCTTTGTATTATATACCTTTAAGTAATATTTTCAGAGAACAGTTCTTCTATGATTTTCAGAAATGTATATGAATACTGTGCCAAATATTACAGATAGACGAGGAGCAAAGGTCTTCTTACTCATAAACTGCAAAATATTTCTAATAGTCTTATAGTTTTAATTGCTACACCAATGCAGTTCTTTTCCTATAGGCATTCAGAGTTCCCAGTTCCCATTTTTATTTACTTTTTTTTGGTCATGTTAGGGTACAAGGCCACCCCTGTCTTTTTTGTATATTTGGAATAGTCCTCATATAAGAAGGCTTTTCAGTTATACATATTTTTCATACATATTTTTCCTTCAAATTGTAAATACTAACCTGCACTAATTTGCTGAGACCATACATTTGATTTCAAAGGCAGACACTATGGTATGTATTAAGACTGCACAAAGATACTCAGTCAAAAACTGTTAAAACATCCTCATCTAGTCTGGATCACTGTGGAGGTAATCCAATCACTCAAGGTCTTTAGCGCTAACCTTAAGGTAAGAGTCATTATACTTGTTTTTTAAATTGTTTTTTGTCTTGTATGAACTCATGTTTTAAACATATTAACTTTACAAAGAGCTTGAGCTGAAAAAGAGAGCTGCTATTGCAAAATTCATTTCATGTCAGATTCTCATTAGGGCTCATATAACAAAACATCAACTGAATTGTCCATTGAATATATAGACCATGGAAGTTTATTGAAAGAATTCTTAAATTAAGATTATTTTGGTTCTGGTATATTCATATCATTTTTGTGTAAGTGTATATGTGTGTGCATGTATTTATGCCTTCAGATAAGTGTTGACTCCTGACAACTACATGGATTTGGTCCCTGCAATTTTCCTGGCAATATTTTTTGCAAGTGATTTGCCACTGCCTCCTTCCTAAGGATGACAGAGAATGACTAGTTAAGGTGGGACTAGAATTCACAGTCTCCCAGTTTCTAGCCTGGTGTCTTAACCACCATACTGGCTCTCTATATTCATATAATACGGAATGAAAATATATCTTTTTTACATTTTGATTTATATTTATAAAAAGATGGTTTTCAATTAATTTAAATTGTATATTTAGCCACACATATATTAAATGAAATAAAATTAACATCATTTATTTGGCTAGCACATATAGTTCTCAGGATATTCTTACAGCACCTCCTATTTTCGGTATAAGCAAATAAACATTTACTACATCTAAAATTAATCAGTGATACAACACAATTCAAATATTTGAAAACTTCTACTCAAGTACTGTAGTGATCTGAATGAAGAAAGAAGTTTCACAGACTGTATTTTTAGAGTGGATATAGAAAGTCTATACACACACCCCTGTCAAAATGCCAGATGTAAAAAAAAAAGTCAGATCAAGAAAAATCACTTCAGAATATTAAAGTGGAACAAGTTGTGAAGTGATTTATCTTGGTCTTATTTTTTTTTTTTTGCATCTCAAAAACCTGACGTTTTACAGAAGGGTGAAGATTTTCTATATCCACTGTATTTAAAAACACTGTTTTCACTATTACACACATGAAAGTTCATCCACATTTATATCACATACCTGGTAACGGAGCTGCTGAGTTAATCGGAGGAAGAGGTTGATTTGCTTGGGGAGGCAATAATGGTACTGTAGGAACACCTAATGAAAAATCAAGCCATGTTATCTTTCAAATTCTGTTTTGAACATATCCAGAAAAATCTCTAAGCTAGCCCGACCTGTCTACCTTGAAAGCTGCCTCTAGGTTTTCCAGCAAAAATCTTTATTATTAAGCACTTTCATTTTTTTAAATTCTCTTTGATAAAACGATAGCTAGCTAGCTAGCTAGCTAGCTAGTACTCATCCCTAAGTAATCTTTTTTTATATTCTAGGGCAGATACATAACCTTTGCTATAAAATGATTTGGCAGGAAACAGTGTTCCTCTTCTCATACTTCCTTAAAGTGCTCAACACAAGTGGGAAAAGTGCTCATGCAAAGAGCACCAAAGACGGGCAAAATCTTATGAGCCTGAAATCTTCATTTGGAAAACTTTGCTTCCGTGCTTGTGTGTTTTGAGAAATATCATTTTGTGGGTTCTATCTGTTCCAAGCAATGCAACTAAGGCTGTTTTGTGGTTTGTTATTGCTTTGTAAGAGAAATAGGAATTTGCTATAAGCCCCTATTTCCTTGTTTTATCTTAAGGTGACAAAGATAGGTGAGATACAGCAGATGCTGGCTGCTACTGATTACCTAGCATGCATAAAATTTGGCCAAAGAGATGATTTTTAAAATTTTCTAAAACATTAAAAATGTAGAAAAATATTGGACGGGAAACAAAGCATAATTAATGTTTTGGATGCATTAGAGAACTCTTAATATTTGCTCATTCATTCTTAATGAAAACCCTTGTGCCGCACTGCATGGAGTTCTAGAATATATCCCAGCCTCAGAATAAAATTACAGCAGGTTCACATGACTAGCAAAAAAAAAGAAAAAAAAAAAGAATCAAGTTGGCAGAATTCTATAGAAACTAAGATTTTAACATCTGGCCTCTTCTTCAAGAACCAAACTTTTCTCCACCCAGCTCTCCAGTAATGTTCCATTTTATAGCTATATATCACATTACTGTACATGGCATGTAATTTAAATAGACTGCCATTCACCCCTGATATAATTACATTTAGAAAACAGAACACTGGTATTAGGATTACACAAAAGACAAACCTGTACTGAGCATGTTAGGGACAGCAGGAGTTGTGTTAATGGCAAGCCCAGCCAAGCCTTGTTCTACTCCTGTAGTTCCAGGTGGCAATGAAGGAGGGGGATTAACTGAAGACAGCTGCACCTAATTAAAAAGAACACTGTTTTATCAAAGATCTGCTGCTTTGTAAGATGTTACAAGGAAATAACATACATATCGGAATAATATGTTACAAAAGAAGGAATCTTATTCCACCAGAAGCGGTTGGGAGAGTCATAGTGTAGGTTGCAAAAGGAAAGGATGACAACTTACTTCTGTGAAGCCATCTTTGAGTGGACTAATAGGTGTACTAGACAACTGCCTGGGAAGAGAAATTTTCTTTCCCTCTTCGAAAGGACGAGTAGGTATTCGATGCAGGTATCCGTAGCCAATGCCACAACCTATGCTTTAAATATAAAGAAAGAAAGAAATGAGATTAACTCCTAAATATGTTCACACTTACCCCATGCCAATGGATTGCCTTTGAGGAATTGTATGGGCAGAATTTAAACAATATCCTTAAACAGGCATATTTCATTTATGAATGTAATAGCAGCATTTGTAAGGTATTGAAAATAGCAATCAACTTTAATTCATTTTTAAGGATTATCCTCATTTCCAAAGATATTACACAACTTTAGAGCAATTCAAAACTGTCGCCATAAAGACAGCATTAAAGTAAGGCTGTAAAAAATTAACTAGAGACATCTGAAAGGCTGGGCATATAAAATCCCACGACCTAAAGCAGTGGTGGCGAACCTATGGCACAGGTGCCAAAGACGGCACTCAAAGCCTTCTCTGTGGGCACGTGCGCTGTCGCCCCAGTCCTAGGCCTTCAGCTGGGTTTTATAAAACCTTTTCACTTTAGGCCTCCGCCGCCATGTGCAAAAAAAAAAAAAAAAAAAGGTTCAATCAGTCAATTTCAACTTCTCACGGGAAAAAAAAAGATCTTGCAAAGTTGGAATTGATTGAACTTTTTAGTCCCACCCAGTCTGCCGTTACCACTGCAGCCACGCCCACCCAATTGGCCACCCCCAGCCAATGGGCCACACCCACCCGGCACTCGACGATGCATAAGTGGGTTTTGGGTTGCAGTTTGGGCACTCAGTCTTAAAAAGGTTCGCCATCACTGACCGAAAGTATCTAATGAACAACTCTATAGCCTTCCTTCCCTCCAAATAAAGCCTTTCAGGGGCACCAGATACGGTTAACAATTATAGAGAAATCCCAAGCATCATGGGAATATAGAGGGATCCTTCTGCTTTTATTTTTCAATTTGCTTTTACAGACAGTCCTCGACGTACGACTGTAATTGAGCCTGGTATTACAGGTGTAAGTTTTGCCAGTTGTTAAGTGGGTTGTTGTTAAACAAATGCCGCATTCATTAAATGAACCCATTGTTTGCTGAAACCAGAAGTAAATATTGTAAAACGGCATAAATCACAGTCATGGGATTGTGGGACACTTCAAATGGCCATAAATGCAGATTGGCTGACAAGCGCTCAAAATGTGATCCCATGACCATGGGTGTGTGTGTGGGGGGGGGGGGCAAGCTGTTGAAACTTCAAATCCAGATCATAAATACTATTTTTGGGTCCATCATGGTTTCTAAGTGAAGGATCACCTGTATACTACTCTCTGTTCAGCTAAAAAGGAATAAAATGCAGAACTTTATTTTTCATGATATAGGGGTATATTAATACATTATGAGCTTGAAGGGGGGTCATTAAAAACATAATTAAAAACCTACAAGTCACACAGAAAATTATACAGCCAAGAGAAAGAAACCTGTAGCCATATAGAATGGACATTTATTTTCTAAATTAATGGAAACCTACCTGAATTATAGTATTCATCATATATAGAATTATAATATTCACGCAACACGCTGAAAATTTAAAGTACTTTACATATTTTAAGTGCTTATGTTCAGTAAAAGAGAGCGAATAAAATCTTGCAGTATGGGAATTGAATTTTGATGTGAGTTTTACCCTAAGATTTACTGTAAAACAGAAACACTAACAAATTATTCCTCATATATTCTGTCTGTTCAAAATGCAAATGGAGTTCATGGCTAAGCAATATCTTAAAATACTGTGAAAAAGATTTAATCTAACTGTCACTGTATCTGCCCAATCTGGTACAAATCTAATTGTGTGGGAACCACCCAGAAACAGTATCAAAATGGTGAGTTTAATCACATTTCATATCCCTTTAAACAAAAAACAGCTTACCTTCCCTCTCCACCCCATGCGGTATTTGGGGTAATAACGACTTCTCGACAATTATCGGTATCAGTGTTGTATACATAAAGTTTTAATGGCTTGCCTTCATGTGTTTCAATAAGAGAGAATAAATCTTCAGACTAAGGAAAAAACATATTGAGTTGACACTTCAATTACTTTTAATCAACTGTATTTTATTTGTTTTAGTTTAATGTTCTGAAATTCAGAATGAACTGAATTTCTTACTTTAGCAGATGAGAACATTCATTAGTTTATTTCTACCGATAAGTAAACATAAAAAATACGCATACGCACAAATTGTAAAATAACCTTTCTTTACTGTTTTCACTTGTTCTTTCTGCTCACCTTTAAATTATTAATACAATTAATAATAATAAATATTAACTTCTAAGTTATGTATGTCTACTCAAAAATAAAACTCAACAAGGCTTTTCAGAAAGGCAATTATAAATAATTGTGAGCAACCTGATTTGAGTCTAAAATGGTTAGCATCTTGATTTTTTTTAAAAAATAAATGAAATAACATATTTACCTCATTCATGACAGTATCTGCCCCAATGATGTAGTCACTATGAGGTCTAAGACCTGCAAGTGCAGCAGGAGAATTTGGTTCAACTTCCTAATTACAAAACATAAGGTTGTTTTTTTTTAAAAAAAGTGAATATCTTAATCAGATCAAGAAAAGTACAAAAGACAGATAAAAAAATTAAAAACTCTCTCAAATCAAGTTCAACTACTGATAACTATATGGCCACATGCACACTGTAAGAAGAGATTGGACAGCCATTTGTCTGAAATGGTATAGATCTCCTTTTGAGAGGGGGTTGGACTAGAAGATCTCCAAGGTCCCTTCCAACTCTGTTATTCTGTTATTATTATTTTATTTGAAGGGAGGGAAGAAAAGGAATGGGGGGGGGGAGGAAAAAAAGAGAGAGAAAATGAAATCTCAGGAATCAATATGGTTAAGATATGCTCCACACTTTTGCCACATAACCGCTAAAATACCTTTCAGTTTCCTTAACAAATGAAATGTGCACTTCAGGAAAAAAAATACACTGACTTCAAGATAGAGAAGTTGTTAAAACTGTGTATATACAGATATGTACCAAAAAGTATTTGCACAATGACTGTTGTTTTCGAGGGAAAGAGGAAAATCCCAGATAAGTAATAATGCATTAAACACATTACTGTGTTGGTAAATGTTATCTCTTCCTTGTTTTTAAAAAATACCCACCACAAACATATAGAAAAGCTTTATTTCTAGATATGCAACAAACTCTGTAATAGCCATCACACTATTTATATTGATACAGATTTTAATCTAATGAAGAAAGTGCAGTAAAGGAAATATATGCAACTAATTGAATTTTTTCTGTGCCACTTGGTAAAAATAAGTGGTGCATTCCTATGGGAAGCATAAGCATACTCATAGCTAAAAGGCAGTTAAAGCCAGAAGATTCTACACACAGAATGATTTTCTTCTCTTAAAAAAAAAATATGGAGCTTCTACTTACCAGCACGTGCCACACGTTCTCATTGGCGCCATCAAAGCTGCAAAACCGAATGCTCACGCCCAGCAAACCCTGCCCTCCCCACATGTTGCTGGGGGTTACCGATGTCTCTCGGAGCTCCAGGGTTTTGCTGCTATAGACCAGCATCTTAACAGGCTTTTCCACGTTGGCTTTCAACAGATCCTTCAACGTGTCATTGTCTTTATTCTAACAAAGGTATAAAGACAGAAATTCACTCAATTCATTTGCAGTTATGCTCACACTATACAATGTACCAGCATTTCCAAATACTCGATAGAAGGACATTTTGGATAGGACATTTTGGGCATTCCTAGCATTAAACCTATGCCTTTCCTAATGTGCCCAATTTTCACTTTCTTACAACAAAACAGGCAGAAGCATGCTCTTGTAATTTTAATCATTCTCTCTTCTTCTAACAATTATTTGTCCCTCATAACAAACCATATACCATGTACTAACTTTCCCTCAGCATTTGCATATTGACTAGACAGCACCAATCTACAATAAATTAACATTATCCCAACTAACCTCCTGACCCCCAGACCCAGAAAATCAGCCAGTTTTTTTTAAACTTTCTGAAAAGCCAGGGTGTTGTTGTTGTTTTTTTTGCCAGTTACATTTAATATGTACCTCAACTACCCATATACATTTCACAGACGGAGAAGCCAGGGATTTCATATAGCATTTCAAAAGACATGAAAAATCCATATATCATAATCTTGTCCTCTTTGGATTCCTATAACCGGGATAACGTTGCAGGATCTAATCTGGTCAGTCACCAGGACCAGAGGCTTAGTCTTCTGAGCTTTCCATCCTCAGGGCTCCAGCACGAGTCCAAAAGCTTGGGAGACTAAATCTCTGGTCCAGATTGGATCCTGCAACATTTCCCTGGGACACATATATTTGCCTTCATTCATCATATGTTCAATCTATGTAACGGGTACCAAGGTAGGAATTAAATAAAACTTAAAGAAACAGCCTATTTCTTCTTTCATCAACAATCCATCAGCAGGAATTTTATATCTCAGGAATCTATGCCTGGAACAGTCTGTTTCCTTTTGCCAACTAAACTTTCCAGAGGAAACAGATTTGCTTGTACAAACAGGTCTCAAATTATTTTTTATGAGTGAAAAACTCTTTTCAACTGGGAAAAGATTATTACCCCACCTCTCCAGGCATAACTCCATAACATTGGATTGTGAAGTTATAAATCTGGATTTATGTTTTTAGGCACCCACCCATAACTTTTAATTTGGGGATTCACTTACCAGCCTGGAACCATTAATAGAAACAATAAAATCAAAAAATGGCTCCAATCCAGCTCTATGTCCTGGTGAATTTTCTTGCACCTAGAACATAAACATTACATGGAAAATCAGAGAGATGATGTAATAGGTTTGGTAATAATCAAAAGCGGCAACAGCAACAATATGATTCCAAGCATGGAAAACCTTAATAAAAACATAAATGCTGTCATTAATTAAAGCCAACAGTACACTAAGAACTTTTAGGGAGTCAAACCAATTTAAAAAGACAAATATATGTCACCTCTTGGAAATAATAGATAACAAGCCCTGTTATCAACTGTGGACAATAACTGTGGACAAATCTTAGGAAATCCAGTTGTCACATAGGCAATTGCAATTTAAGGGCTGCAGCCTTTGAAATTAGATTTCAATAACTTTCCAAAGTTTCTGATTGTGTGAGCCTTTTCTCAAACTATACAAACCAATCTCTGCCCATCTACGAATTTGTTTTGAACACAGCTATATTACACATGGTAAGAAGCATTACAGTTGGGTATGAAATAAACAACTATTACTAGTACAGACAGCTAGAGTTCCTAATAAAATAGTAAAATGTAATAAAAAGAAAGATAAATGTTAAAGATGTAGATCATATTTTAAATACCACAGTTAGAGTAATAATAGCTCAAAAGGAAATTCTATTAACAGGTTGGCTAAACGGTTTCGAACCAAACCAAGATTGACAGAACAAAAACAAATTTACAGACATTAGGACCGCAGTTTTTGGATTTGAGGCAAAAATGTGTTCCGGAGCATACAGATGAGAAGGGAGGATCTTTCTGTGACTCATTAAATTGGTCCCATCTTGCATCAAGATTGTATGGCTGCCTTGCATAGTTACACTACAATCATCAGAAGACTATAGTTAAAAAAACTGTTCAGAAAAACAAATGACTGCTTTCTTCCTTTTCGGCTAATCACGAGGAAAGCTTGAGACCTCTGATAACTAAAATGTTTTTAGGTTATTAATTAATAATATCTACATACAGCTGTCTACTGATACTGGGGATATCATTTAGTCTCTTTTGTGGTTATTTTGCTGGAACAGTATTTCATCACAATCATAAAGCCATAGAACCCAACACAATCGAACTACAAGCAGTGTAATGGCTTATGACTATAATGGAGCCCAACATTTCCGTTGCTGTTAACTAGTAGAGCCCATTTTATGATCTTTTACCTGTACACATTACAGGTAGTCCTTGACTTACAGACATTGGTTTAGTGACTGTTCAAAGTTACAATGGCACTGAATTTTTTTTCCACATACACAACTGTTGCAGTATCCCCATGGTCACATGATCAAAATTCAGACATTTGATAACTGGTATGTAGGGGAAGCCCATTTCACTAGCGTACTGAAGTGATTTGCTTAACAACTGTGGCAAGAAAGGTCAGAAAATGGGGCAAAACTCACTTAACCACTGTCTTGCTTAGCAATGGAAATTTTGGGCTCAGTTGTCACCATAAGTCAAGGACTAATGTATACCTCTACTCTGCAAGCCACATTGGTTGCCAGTCTGCTTCTGGGACCAATTCCAGGTGCTGGCTTTGATCTTTAAAGCCCTTTATGGCATGAAATCAGATTATCTGATATATATTTGGAAACAAAGGGAAGTCTTCATGTTCTGTTTTCTACCTGACGACAAACTGGTCTGACCACCAACTGTCTTGTGGAAAGAATCTCTCAGGGAAGAGAGGAAGGAAGGAAGGAAGGAAGGAAGGAAGGAAGGAAGGAAGGAAGGAAGGAAGGAAGGAAGGAAGGAAGGAAGGAAGGAAGGAAGGAAGGAAGGAAGGAAGGAAGGAAGGAAGGATTAAACAAGACTGCTCAGCTGCATTCTAGCACCATGCAACCTATTAAACTTTGGGAAGGGCCATGTATTTTTAAATTTGTTTTAAAATTTGTTTAGTGGCCATTCAAAGTTACAATGGCACGGAAAGAAGTGAAACTGTTGCAGCATTCCTATGGTCACATAATCAAAATTCAGACATTTGGCAACCGATTCATGTTTATAACGGTTGCGGTGTCCTGGAATCATGTGATCATCTTTTGCAGCCCTCTGACAAGCAAATTCCATGGGGAAATTTAACAATGGTGCTTCTAACTTAATAACTACTGTGATTCACTTAACAACTGTGGCAAGAAAGGTCATACACAGAGCAAAACGCACTTAATACCTGCCTCGCTTGGGGTCAATTATAGCCATAGGTTGAGGACTATCTGTACTGAACAGCAGGACTATCATCCTGCTCCACTCAAAGTTTTGGAAGAAAAGTTAACTTTCTCATCTTCTAAAACTGCTGTCTTGTATAGCATGTATTAAATAAAAATTTGATTTAATATACAATTTCTAGCATTACTTCAACCACAAATATGTGATCTGAGGGTCTGTAATTATAAGAATGCATGAGAGGCAGGAATCTGGACATATTTGGTCTTCATCTGATAAATTCTAGTTGGCAGAATAGTAATGCAAGAATTGACCTGGATCTATAAGAAGTGATAGGAAAGTTTTACAAATGTAATTTCATAGATGCCACTAATATCCTACAGACTGATTCAAATAGACTTGTCTGATTTATTTGCAAGTCAGTTCTAAAGTTATTTTCTTATTTTAGAAATTTTAAAATTCCCTAAGCACCTAACATTTAAAACTATTGTGGATATCATCTTCAATCCAAAACATTTAAGAAGAGCTTTTGATAAGAAGGCCTGCAAAAGTGGCAGCCAGTTTATCAACTACAAAATGCTGAAGGCAGACTTTTTTTGGTAGTAGTTCAGCAGAGAGACAATGTAATAAAACATTTTCAACATAGAGTCTGCATTAAAGGCTATGCTTCAGTTCCCTCCATTAAAATCGACTGAGCTTCTTTTCTTTTTAATTGGCTGCCACAAGATTCCACTGAACTATTCAGAAACAACTTTCTTTTTCAGAGAAAAAGCTCTAAGTAAATCGATCCAACTGTTACAAGAAAGTAAATCATCTATACTGAGTAGTCTCACAGCTACATATAATTGATTGTTTTAGGGTACTGCACTACCATTCATTCTACCAGAGTTATAACCAAACAAGCCAGACGAAAGCAAAAAACAATAATCTTGACGGTCTTACTGCCAAAATTCAATATTAAAAAAGTTATTTAACATGCAAATAATTTTAGGTAACAATGCTTTCCTACTGTAAGTAATATGGTAAGTTCAAAACAGAGTGCATAATTATTATTACTACATGGACCATGACAATCTCAGTTTGCTTTCCAATTATATTTGCAGAAATGTGTATAATTAGTCTATTCTGTAGTTAAATGTCACATAAAGCCATACAGTAATGCAAATACACTTGTTTCCTGCTTTTACCTTACACAATAAAAACACTCTGCCATATCCAAGTTCATGCCTTAGACAACCTCTAGTTATCTATGACTTTGTTCAGAAGGAAACAAGGGAGATGGAATGTGTTACCATGGACCTTAACAAGGACAGCAAATGCTTACTTTTTTTTTTAAAATCCCTTGTATGTCTCTGGTTTAGTTCTTCATTAACATAACTGCTATTAGATATACTAAAGAGTTCAAATTTCCCCGAGGTTATGTGTCTCTTTGGGGTCTTAAAACACACAGAATTTATTCTAAATCACTGCCTGAGGCAAAAAGTATCTTTAAAAAACACTAACATGCAACTTATATTGGAAAAATTAAAACAGACAAAAATGTTAACAAAAATTAGTTTAACAGGCACACAGGCAAAGAACTAGTAGGTTCTATATAAAAGCTTGTAAACTAAATTATTTAACCAATCTCACATTTTTATTTTGGTCATAGATTAGTTAGCAGATTTTTTCAAAATATATATGGGAAGGAACTACATTTTATTTTATTTAGGTGATGTATCTTTAGCATGATTTTCCCTTTGATATTCTTAATCTAACATTTACTTAATTCACATCTCCTCTCTGACAGATACTTATATATACACCTGATAATACTGTTTTATGTATAAACCTGATATAATGCTGTTTTCTCTTGCATATTGTAGTATATTCTTGTATCCAACGTATTTATTCATGTATATTTTCCTCAATAAATCTACATAGGTGAAACACTGACAGATATTCCAGATTTTTGAAGTATCTGCTTTTTGAATTTTTCTGTCACATTCTGGAGATCTGCATTTCTATATGTCAAATAAGGAATGTATGAGTCTGACATTCCTCTTTTTATGGGTCCTTCCTGGCTACAAGTTCCACTGATCTGAAGTCACTAGATCCAGAGTCAGATTTAGGATAAGTAATGTCAAATGTTTCATATTCCACTAGTTATTAACTTCATTCTACTATCCCTTTTGTTTCATTGGCCTATAAGTATTTTTCCTGATTTTTAAAAAATATTTAATTCCCTAATATTCTGATACAAATAAACTGTTCAGATGGTGCTTCCTCTGTCACATGCCTTCTTAGTGATAGCAGGAATGTCATAAGCCATATTCAGGCATTTGCTTGAAAGCAAAGCACTTAAGCTGGATACTTGATGGGGCTGCATGCAGTACTTCCTCTTTGCTTTTCCCTATCTCCTTGGACTGACTCAAGAGGCCCAAAGGGAAGCTGTACTGTATCTGAGTTTACCTGAACCAGATGGCTTCTATCCATGGCATTCAAGATACTGTTTATTTGGCCCCAGGTTGTATGAAGACTTTTAAACCTGCCTTCAAATACCTGTAAGCACAAATACAGCTTCCCTTGCATGACCTAAACAGACTGGGAAAGAAAGATTATGCTGGATGGAAGACGTGGCCAATTCTATCTGGTTCTGGCCCTCATGTGAAGAACTGTGATGTCTGTCAGATTTGAAACACAGCAGAATCTCCTAGCTTTCTTGCTAAATGCAGCTAGTAAAGAATGCTTCTATTTAATGTTATGACTAGCATGCAAAACAAACAAACCAACCAGAAACAAGGACTGAACTCTATGTCTCCAATTTATAATAGCAATTTGCTGTTTCCCCTAGGAGTGTCAATGTATAAGACTTGAAGTTATTGAACTAAGTTGGAGAAAAATGCGATCAATGAGAATGCAGCAAACTGATGGCAACTCATACCCCATTTAGCCACTATCTCACTCAGCAGTACAACAATTTAACCAAGAAGAAAACTACAAATGCTCTTTTACTATATCATAGGATTTTACTGCCTGGTAGAAACGTACCTTTTAATTATGATATAGCAGGGGTGTCACATCAGGGTTGTAGTTGACCTTGGGGGGGCTGGGGGGGCAAAGTGGGGGTGGGCGTGGCCAGGATGGGCATGGCCAGCTCAATGTCGCTCATATTGGGGGGCGCATGTAGTGGCCCGGGCAAGTCTGGGGGGGATACATTGTCTCCAGCTGAGGAAGGCGAGACCAGAGTGAGCACTATACCCTTGTCCACCAGAGGAGCCTTGCTGTCCCTCTCAGGCCATGCAGAGGACCCCCAGTGATGCAGGATGCTGGAGCCATGGCCTTGTGTTTGACATGTCTGTATTACAGCATTTCATGCTGGGGAAACCTAGGAAAAGTATCTTCTATTACAGTGTTCCTCAACCTTGCCAATTTTAAGGCATGTGGACTTCAACTCCCAAAATTCCACAGCCAGCAATGCTGGCTGTGGAATTCTGGGAGTTGAAGTCCACATGCCTTAAAATTGGCAAGGTTGAGGAACACTGTTCTATTACTATCAATTTCTGTGAAAAATGAATGACTAAGGAAAAGTAATCACAGAGAAAGGAGGAAGAGGGGGAAGAAGACAAGTCAAATTGCCATCAATCCAATGCCTTTATATATGAGAGACCTTAATACATATCTAATGTCTTATTCAGTAAGAACTGCCTTATATCTGCCTAGCTAACTTCCTAATCAATGGATATACAACATACTGCACTCTTCATAACTCCCCAGTGTTAAATTGCTTGATCATCAAAAATTTGCCCTCCCTGAAATAAACAGCTGCTTTTAAAATTAAGAGTGTTGAACAAAGTTGACAAATTACAAATTATATGAGAAACATAAATTTTCAAACCAGCATATAAAAGATAAACTCACACTTGACCATATTGAAAATGTATTATTCAATTTACCGTATATGCTCCCCATCCCACGTAAAAATTTATCTTTTTCACCACCTAAGTAAATATTCTATATATTAAATACAATACTTTCTGTTTTAGTGTGTTTTACTATGCTGTTTAGCATTTTTTCATTACTTTCTATATACTTAATGTTTTAAGGTATCAGAAAAAGGTTGATATATAAATGGCCTAAAAGAAATACAATGAATAGTTTTTACGACACAGAGAAATTACTTTTCATTTGTGTCACCTTTTATTTCTTCTTCAACAGTTAAAATACCAAGAGCATAAATTATTTTCTATCTTGGAGTCATCTGGCGTAGTGATTAAGGGAGACTGTGAGATCTAGTCCCACTTTAGGCACAAAGCCAGCTGGGCAACTTTGCATCATTGATTTCCTCTTAGCCCTAGGAAGGAGGCAATGGCACGCCTGAAAAACCCTGCCAAGAAAACTGAAGGGACCTGTCCAGGCAGTCTCCAAGAATTGGACATGACTGAATGAAAGAAAAAAAAGAGAGAGAGCTGTATATCAATGTAGAAATGTAGAATAAAATGTTAAGGAAGCACTACTACACAAATCCAATTTCCAATTATGAAGCTGACACAAATTTCCTCTAGGGCTACTGTTAGTTTGGAAATAATCAAACTTGCAACTGACAACATGATTAGTCTTTCTGGTATTTATCAGATCTTGAACAAAGTATTCCATATCTCTTGCCTAGCAATCCTTCAAATAGCAAATTACTGAAAATCTTTGTCTCTTGATGCCTATTTATATTGGAAAAAAATATTTGAACCAACTAAAGTTGTAATAACTCTGGAATCAGATGATGATGAAATGAACAAATCTCACTAATGTGAAAAGTTCTGACATCCTGACAAGCTGACATTTACTACTGTAATTTTTGTGGAATTCTCTTGAAGAAAGTGCAACAAAATTGCTCAAACTGCATCATACACTTGCTTTTAAAAACATCAGGTATATTACTCAAAGTAAAAATACTTCCACCAACATATAACAGAAATAATATGAACCCCCGAGTGTAGGAAAGATCACAGAAATTATAAGTTTTAGGGTATGTAAAGTTAAGACAATGGAAATCAATCCTCCACTTGCATCTGCTAACAAGCTTCAATACCCTACTGGGTTAACACACATCAGTTATCCTAACTGCCAATATGGCTTATTTCACCATTCTATGGGGTTAGTTTATTAGCTGATTATGTTTTGAAAGTTCAGCTTACGTTTTTAAATTAAACAATTACTTCTCCCAAAACGGGAAAAACAGAATAGATTTCATAGTGCAGAACTGACAAGATCCCTGATTCTCCCCAGAAGAGATTCAGATATTTTACATCAGCACATCCTTTGACTTATCAAGCTTTTTAACGAGCAGCTTGATCGAGAAGTAGTAATATAACTGTCACCCAGGATGGCTTGTTCTAGCATATAAAAATCAATAACGTACTCCAAAAACCAAGGTCAGGAAGAGCATCACGAGATAATAAGCTCGTGAAACAGATCGTGCACGAACTGATGATAGTTGCCACTGGATTTCAAGCAAGATTTACTGGCTGAAACATTCTCCGAAGTCACTCAGCCCAGAGTTATTATTGGGAACGTGGACGCGACTCCTCGGCCATCCCATCTCCTTCTTAAGGAACAAAAACGGGCACTTCCTTCTCGCTTTCTACCTTCTCTGCTTAAGAGAAGCGCTAAGTAGCAAAACTAATTTCTGGCACGGATCTTTTTTTTTGGCGGGGGGAAAGGGAAAAGGAAGAGCAGAGATCCCCATGACTAGGTATTTCCCAAGCGGCGACCCGAGAAAGGCTGAATTAATCCTCCAAGTCATCGCCCACCCGCCCTCCTCCACGGCAGGGCTCATATATACTCCAGCAATCTTGGAAGTCACCCGTGGGGCGCCAGGCAAAGCTCAGTCCCGGCATTCGCGCATTCCTGCACGCTTCGCCTGCCGCGGAATGCCTTCCCCCTCCTCCGTGCACGGCCTTCCCACGTGCACTCGAGCCCCCTTCCCCGAGTCGTCCTCTCCTCTTACTCTCAAGACGTGGTAGCCTTCGGTGCCCCCGCCAGGTATCTCCACGCTCTGCGACAAGCCCATGGCTCAGGCCCAGCGGCGGACGACCAGGGCGCCGAGCGGTGGCAGCGGCTTCTCCGGGGCGCGCAAACGGACGCGCGGCGCACCCGCCCCTCCCTCCCGCGCCAGCCAGCCAGCCAGCCAGCCAGCCAGCCGCCGTTGCCGCCGCACCAAAGACGTGGCACTCCGTCGGGCCGGGACGCTCGCTGCGCAGGACGCTGGGATACGCAGGCCTCCGTGGCGGCAGCAGCAGCTCCCCGACAGCGCCGCCTGCTGGACCCAAGGAGCGTGAGCGAAAGGGCGACCCGGGCGAAAGCGCTGCGGCGCATGCGTACCGCGAGGACGCTCAGGAAAATGATTTCCCCGCCCCCCCCCACCCTTGCTCGCAGTGCCTTCTGGGATATGTAGGGAAAAGACGGAAGGAGAATCAGCATAAACGTGTGACCTGCCTCCTAAGTGGTTCAACGGAGGCCCGCGAGGCTCTAAACTGGTGATGACCCGTCGTTATTGCGGTATCGCTTCGGGGCGCCTCGTGCTGCTCTCTGGCGGTGAAAAAGGGAAAGGACTTGTTCGGTAATCGGTCTCTGCCCACAGGGCGCGTTTTTTGTGAGCCGCGTTCAAAGCCCCAACACCTAAGGCGACCTTGCTTGCACGGCTTGGAGCCTAAACAGGGGTTGGGGGCCATTAGGAAATCCCAGGCTATAGGCTAGCCCAGGGGTAGGCAACCTTGGCTCTTTTATGACTCGTGGACTTCAACTCCCAGAATTCCTGAGCCAGCATAGCTGGCTCAGGAATTCTGGGAGTTGAAGTCCACGAGTCATAAAAGAGCCAAGGTTGCCTACCCCTGGGCTAGACTGAGATTGCTGAAAAAAAAAACCTCTCGGGAAAGAAAAGCAACCTCCGTACAGTGGCTAAGAAAACCTCATGGAAACCACCGCTGGGTCTGAAGTTTTATTGGGAAAGCTACTTGACTTTCACACGTCAAGCTGCCAGTGGGTTTTAATATGTTTTGAGGATTCGGCCAATGTGTTGAGCAAACTATCATATGTGGCAGAGGGTGTCTTGAAAACCCTGAACAATTCAGTGACATGTGAACCTTAAGATGTGCCCCCTATTGGCTTTCGAAAGCCAATAGGAATTGCTGCTGAGCGCGCCAAAACACCCTGCGGCAAACTTTGCACATGCAAGTTGTCTGCAGCGAAGGCGAATTGGCAGGAACTTTGTACCCCTCCCTGCTACCCAACTGCATCATCTCCTAGTTAGTCCTGAAGATACCTGGAGGAGACTGAAGTGGTGACACCACGGTCACTTTCTCTTGATCTTCGGCCCTGCTAGGGCAGTGTTTCTCAACCTTGACAATTTTAAGGCATGTGGACTTCAACTCCCAGAATTCCACAGCCAGCTGGCTGTGGAATTCTGGGAGTTGAAGTCCACATGCCTTAAAATTGTCAAGGTTGAGAAACACTGTGCTAGGGCAATAATGGCTGCAGGCGCAAGAGGCAGGGGCGGCGGGGTTGCTGCAGGCGGGGGTGTGAGGGGCAGGGTTGAAGTCCACAAGTCATAAAAGGGCCAAGTTTGAAGGCTCCCGCGGTAGATAAATGTGGTTGTTAGTTCACTGAGTTGTGTGACGAGACCTGTTGTATATCTAATCTCAAAAAAAGATTCTCATCATAACAAACTCATCCTTGCCATACCTATTCAAAAGTCAGATTATTGAATACTCTTTTTTGCTTTCATTGTACTAGGGCTTAAATACAGCAATGTTTAGATACATGCCTGCTGACCCAACTTCAAAAGGGAAGTGGATCTGGATGGAATTGGGGATAGGGTTTCTGTATGCTTTCATGGTACACAAAAGAGCATTTCAAAGGATCCTGCAGGAGTGAACAACGGGTGGGGGCAGCAAGTTTGCAGTTTTTCTAAGCCATAAACCACAGCCTTCAAAACTCTGGGGGCATAAGAGATGCATAACTAAAACGTGCTTTCACATGTATTTTTTGACCGCATGATGGCATAAATGTATTCACAGCTTATCAACTAAGAGTCTTAAGTCTTTTTGATTTTAAGACTAGCTAATACAGGAAATGAGCCCGGAAGGTGAAAGATTAATTAAACCCTCACTCCTCATACAACTTAGGTGAGGCCACTATGTCTGAGTGGAGGAACAAAGATAGTAGGGGAAAGGCAAATCTCATAATGCTTTTTTTTGAAAGAGATGACTGGTATTTCCCCTTTCTAGCCTTCAGCTTTAAGAAAAATCTTGGTGTAGAGGAGAATTGCTGACTGACCATAATCATGCATAATCAAGTCAGGTTGATGCAAGGAAAGGATGAAGCTCTCGTAACCAGTGGCATCTGCAGCAAACCATGATGTTGCCAAAATGATGCAGATGTACATACTCATGTCAGAGCATCTCATGTAGGTATCCAAGTGACAGCATTGGTACGGTAACGGCATCACACAATTAAACATTGAAAAGTTGTTACTAGATTCCTGATCATCAAACAAATGTGGTCATTTATTATCCTTCCTATTACCCATGCCACCTTGGACCTGATTCTACAAGGGTCAAGACACGTGAGATAGCAGAAATGTAGCACACTGTACTCTTATTTTCAATCCCTTCATACAGGCAGATATTATTCATATTGGAATCTTCTATATAGCTTACCCATAGCTCAAGAAAATAGAAGAGCAGCCTTATTTTTTATTCATCAGATCTTTAAATATTGGAGTAGAAAAGGAAGGATTGCACTATTAGTCTTTGTCATTCTGGCATATTATCTGCTACTTCTGTTTTATTTTTATTGCTCTATATTTTTATTTGAATCATCTGCTTTGACAGGCTAAGCTGAAAAATGGCTAATAAAGAATTGAAATTAACGCTTGCATATTTTTGGTAGGATATTCAATTAGTGATGGGGCTGTTCACAGAGTGATAGTAAAAGTTGTTATACTGAATAATATAAAGGCCATGCAGCATATAAACATCTGTAGCTGATAAGGCAATAAAATGCATATGCAAATTAGTAGAAAAATTAGCATGGCCTATTCTTAAATATATATGTGGAGTAAAGATAATATGTGGAAATCTGATGCAGACTCACTTGAATAGAATTTTTCTTTTTGTTGCTGTGGAAAACCTATTTTTTTTAAATCAATGGTTTATAAAAAATATTTGGTCAGGTTACAGTGAATATTAAAAACCAAAGTAAGTAATACATAAAATGCACAGACAACAGGGAATCTATAAGAAATGCAATCTTGGTGTAAAGTAATAGTCTGAATTACTGCAGTGGACTCTACACGGGGCTGCTCTTGAAGAACGTTCAGAAACTTCAACTGATGCAGAATGCAGCTGCACGGGTAATAAATGGTGCTGGTTATTCAACACGTGTAACATTACTGCTACGTGAACTACAATGGCTACCAGTGGGTGAAATTCCCACTGCTGGTTATTGTTATGGGTGTTATTCCACATGAAACCATTATCACCTTTAAAGTTCTTCATAGCTTGGCATCAGATTACCTGAGGAACCGTCTTCTCCCAGTGGTCTCTCCTCCATCCAATTTGGTCCAGCAGGTTGGGCATTTATGGGTCCTATCAATCAAGAAATGTTGGCTGAAGGGGACTAGGAGATTTGCCTTCTGTGCTGTAGTCCTGCCTCTGGAACATTCTCCCTTCAGAGATTAGGATGATCCTGACCATGTTAACCATTTGTAAGGCCATGAAGTCGTTACTATACATCTAGGCCTGGGACTCCCAGTGTGTTAAAGACCCCATTTCTGGGCTATATTAACATCCATGGCAAGACTTTTACTTGGCAATCATATACAGTTATTTGTATTGTTTTAATTGTTTTTATGACATACTTGCCTAGAGTTGCTTGTTGAGATGGGCAGTGAGATGGATGATGGATGAATGGATGGATGGATGGACAAACAGACAGACTGTTGCATTCTGCAGAAGGCAAGATCAGATAACCCAGCAGCCTTTCCAAAGATAGGCGTAAGCAGCAAGAGGGCTAAAGCAGCATTGCCCTTTATTTTTTAGACAGGAAAATCATATGACATATGGATTGGTATAATTTTTATCCTAATTATCGATTAGTTTTATATCTGATAAAATCAACCAAACTGACTATTTCATCTTATTGTTAATTTTTTCAATCAAAACTGAGCTAATTTGATTTTGGAGTTTGGATTGTCTAATGCATTTAACATGAAGACAATAAATCCTTTCATTTTCCTATGCTTCAGGAGTGCTTTAAAAGCAAACAAAAACTGAACACTGCTTGCTGGAGGATAGGGGAAAAGAGTGAGGAAACATGGAATAATAATAAATAATAATGTTAAAGAGGAAAATATCCAATGCGGTCCTGTTCTCAAAGAGTGTTTTTAAAAGGAGGAATTAATAAATATGGGCCTATGTACATGTATCTGAGCAGCTGCATTTCAGGAATAATTAAAGTTAATGAGCAGTCGTATTTGGTGGAACCATTAAACCTTAATTGCTGTAATTAGTTTTGAATGGGCAGGTGCATTTACTGGAGTAACAGCAAGGCATCATCCGATAAGAATAATAATTAATTTCACAAATAGTGCCCTTTAAAAATGTTAATAAAATAATTAAATGGAAAACATTTCTATGCAAATAAAGAGTTAGTTTAAAAATTATACATGATCTGTCTAATAAGACAGATGGTGGAACAGCCTTCTTGAATGCTGAGCAATTGTTATTTTCTAAAAGGAACCTATCTGCAGATCTTGTTGAAAAAGATCTGCTATAGACAGAGGTAGTTCCTTTAAGGAATCCACTCATTAACTTTAAGGACTCTTTAAAGTAGTGGCCCCTTTTTCAAGCTTCTGAGGGGAAAAAAAACTTGGATCTCTTTAACGAATAGCAGAATGGGGCTACACTTGCACGACATTGGAAATGTTTCTTCCAAAACGTTTTTTGAAGAATGCTCTACTTAAGATGACCCAATAAAAGTTTATTAGAAATAAGGCCAATAGACCCTCCTATGAGAATATGCACGGGACTACAACTCGGCTTTCAAAAATAAAATAAAAGCAGTGGGGAATAAGCAGACCCTCATTTCTTCTGAGCACTTTGTAAAATATTAATGCAGCGCCAGCAGGAATAAGGGTGGAAGAAAAATCATGTGCAATTAAAAAGGAAGATCACTTGCCTCACTATTTGACAAATGACCTGTTTGAGTTACAGAGCTCAGGAATGAAGATAGCCATAACCTGAGGATTAATTATGGCAGGGTATTAAACACGTAATAACAAGGGAGACATTACAGAGCCTTGGTCTCTAAAAACAAACTGGGATTCCTTAGACAAAAAAGGGAGCTCACAACATGCTCAGGAGCACCCTTCTTTTGTGAAAGTTTGGGATGCCTATAATGTAGGACATACATCATTGCCCCTGAAAGGTTCTGGAACAAAGGGAAATTGTTTAGTCTAACTCAGATATGTCAAACTCGCGATGTCATGTGATGTCACGAGACGTATTGGGACTGTTTTGCCATTGCCGCCAATGGAGTGGGCGTGGCTTCCGGATGATGCATCCGGCCCATGGGCCGGCAGTTTGACACCCCTGGTCTAACTGTTGCCTTCTTGCTTTTTGTAATCGGCTTTTGCACCAGAGAAATTTCATGAAAGTGTGGGAAACATGTACATGGATGGGATATACTGAAGGAGGGAATAAGGGAATGTACAGGAATGATTGATGTCTTCTTTATGATGTAATGGCTCTGTTGTCTGATCTTCATTGGCTAACAAAGTTTATAAAGCAATGCTACCAACTTTCTAATGCGTGGCACTTCTGGACACAACTCTGCCAGCGTTCCAGATTGTTGGCCACCCAG
Organism: Protobothrops mucrosquamatus; assembly: GCF_001527695.2. Taxonomy (NCBI): domain Eukaryota; kingdom Metazoa; phylum Chordata; class Lepidosauria; order Squamata; family Viperidae; genus Protobothrops; species Protobothrops mucrosquamatus. Next base: position 682,975 of record NW_015386435.1, read on the forward strand.
CTGCTTAATTTGATGAAATAGAGTGCTGCTTGATCAAGAAGTCTCTGCTTGGGTTATCTGATTAGATTGATATGGTATCTCAAGTTTAAGTAAGGGACTGGGACCTTACATCCCAAATCGCCAAATGCAGAAATGCTGGGAAATTTATTTATTTATTTATTTATTTATTTATTTAT
>NW_015386435.1:683340-760690 GCF_001527695.2 Protobothrops mucrosquamatus
CTTAAAGCGCACCCGGAAGGCCACAGGCAGCCAATGCAGCTCGCGCAGCAGCGGTGTCACGTGGGAGCGCCGAGTCCCCCCCAACACCGCCCGCGCGGCCGCATTTTGGACCAGCTGGAGCCTCCGGGTGCTCCTCAAGGGGAGCCCCATGTAGAGAGCATTACAGTAGTCCAGGCGGGAGGTGACAAGTGCATGAGTGGATAGGCTTGGATATTTTTCCGCTAAGCCATAAACTTAAGCTTTATAAATTACAGTGATGAATTCATGCCTCATTCTACATTAAAATGAATCTGATCATATTGTGGTTTAGCATAATGTGTGAACCTGGTCAGTCAGAGGCAGAATTTCCAAGAAATCACAGCTGATCAAATTCAATGAAAGGCAAGCTGTGCCTTAATGCATGCTGCAATAGCATTGGAGTTTTTTTTTTTAAACAAGAGCAGAATCTAGTCTAAATAAATAATATAGTTAGCAAAGATCACTGGTTTAGAACAGTGTTTCTCAACCTTGGGTGACTTTAGAATCTCTGGACTTCAACTCCCAGAATCCCCCAGCCAGCCATGAGGAATTTAATTTTAATTTTTGGAACTCCCAATCAGTGTAGTCATTGCTAAGAATTCAGCACATTGAAGTCCACATACATTTGGAAAGCATCGTGATTGGGAAGAGCATTCCAGGGCTTGACTAGCATTCTGATAAAGCTCATCTTATTTTTCCAGTCATGATTTGATCAGAATTCCTTATGGAATACTTTGAGCAAAAATGAATCCTTAAGGGATTGAATGTCAAACTCTTCTTTCAAATCACATTACCTGAGGTAGACGTTATGGTGTGTCAGGATAAAAAGTATATAAATTGAAGAGGTGATTAGTTTATGTAACTGGCTATCAAAGAAAAACCAGAAAAATGATACTGAAGAAGCTGGAAACTTCTAAATTACCCTGTGTCTATATAAGCCCCTATTAACATTTACAGGTGGTCCTTGATTTACAACAGTTCATTTAGTGGCCATTTAAAGTTACAGCAGGGCTGAAAAAAGTGACTTATGACCATTTTTCACACGAACGTCACAGCATCCCCATGGTCACATGATCAAAACTCAGATGCTTGGCAACTGGTTCATATTTATGACGGCTGCAGGGTCCCAGGATCACAGGATCACTTTTTGCAACCTTCTGACAAGCAAAATCAATGGGGAAGCCAGAGTCACTTAACAATTGTGCTACTCATGTAACAGCTGCAGTGATTCACTTAACAGGTCGTAAAATGGGGGCAAAATTCACTTAACAAATGTCTCACTTACCAACAGAAATTTTGGGCTCACTTGTTGGTCATAAATCGAGGATTAACTGTAGTTAAATTATTATAACACACACACACACATGCACAGAGGAGTCCTTGACCTACAACCATTTGTTTAGCAACCATTTAAAGTAACAACAGCACTGAAAAAAAATGACTTAATGAGTGGTCCCCACACTTATGACTGTCATAGCATCTCCATGGTCAAAATTTGGGTGCTGGGCAACCAACAAGTATTTATGGTGGTTGCGGTGTCCCACGGTCATCTGATCACCGTTTGAGCCTTACCAGCTGGCTTCCAACAAGCAAAGTCAATGGGGGAAGCCGTTCAACTCACCTCAAACCACAAGATGGGCAGCATATAAATTTAATAAATAAGTAAATAAATTAACTTATCTGATTAAATGGAACAATACATTTAGCATGTTAAGTGTAGAGAATTCTGCTTCAGTGCCAAGCATTACAGTAAGTGCCCTGGCTACATTGATTTTTTTTTTAAATTCCACACTGAAAAGGAGTTTCTGGTTTTGAAATTTAGATATTTACCAGTATTTTATTGACAAATAAATCTACTTCTGGTTACTGGCTTTAGAATTCTAGGAAGAATTCCAGCTAAAAACACTAATGGCTAAGTGGGGGAAATATATACCGGTAATATGTTAAGACAGAATAAAAGCTGATTGGCTAAATATTTACTAAACAGGATTTTTTTTTACATGTAAGAATTGTATGCATGGCATTTTTTCAAAAGACGTAATGTTTAAAGAAATATATACTACCGAGTATGGCTTTACTACAACAACAGTGTGCCTAAAAATCCATTTTCTGTATAAATTAGCACAGGACTAAAGAAATAGCTCCTAAAGGGAACCCTGCCAGGATTAATTGTGGAGGCTATTCAATAGACAAGAGAAATTAGAATTGGATTAATATAGTGATTATTATCTGAGCTGCAGCTGGCCTGGACCATCTCAAGACACCACGTCCAAAAGGTTGAATGTAAAAGGGGTTGAATGAAGCTTTTACTCACATTGTTCAAAGTCATGCTGTGTTTTTTACTGTGACTGTCTTTGAAGGAAATTTCAGCTGGAGGCTTTGGATTCACATGTTTAATAGACCAACTCCTACAGCAAAAGATTCTAGATCAGATTTGGGGAAAGATACACTGTAGGTACCTTTTCATACAATATGACGAAACTAGTTTGAATTTTGAGTTCACATATCAACTAGAAGCTGGAAAATTGTGAAAAGCAGATGCCTATTTGTAGGCAGCTCCTCTTTCCTTTATTTCGTGCATGGATTCTGCCATATTTTTAGAGCAAAATACCAGGTGAGTTTTGTTTTTCCTTTTAAGAAGAGAAACATAGAAATTTGGTAGCTAGTGATGACAAATGTTCTGGGAGATGACAAAGCTAGAAAAAACAAGTGCTCTTTCTAACAGCCTGTGTTCCCCCTCAGCTGCATCACAGCTGATTTGCAAAATATTAACAATATAAAAATGCCATAAAAATTATCATGAGTGCACAGAAACACAACAAATCCATTAGCATAAAAAAATAGTAATGCAATATAAACTCGGAACTATGAAACTATAATAATAATAATAATAGTAGTAGTAGTAGTAGTAGTAGTAGTAGTAATAATAATAATAATAATAATAATAATAATAATAATAATAATAATAATAATAATAATAGTTGGAAGGGACCTTGGAGGTCATCGAGTCCAACCCCCTGCTCAGGCAGGCAGGAAACCCTACAGATGGACAGATGGCTATCACTGCTTTGAGATCATATTTACTTTTGATTGATTGATTGATTATATCCTTGCATCTCCCAGGCATCCTAGGTATCTCCCAGTAATAAGATTTACCTATTGAAAACTCTCTAGAACAATTCCATCTTCACTTCCTTCCTAAATACTGGGAGGGACGGCATCACACGGCTCTCTGCACAGAGGCTGTTCCAGAGGGAAAAGACAGCACTCATTCCCAGTCAGTATTAATTCAGCACCCTCCTCACAGCCCAGGAAGCCCCAATCGCTCCATGACCTTCCTCATACAGATAGTCCTCCTGTTACAACAGTTCATTTAGTGACCGTTCAAAGTTACATCAGCACTGAAAAAGTGGCTTATGATTGTTTTTCACTGTTACGAAAAACTGCAGCATCCCCAGGGTCACGTGATTTACATTCGGATGCTTGACAACTGGTTCATATTTATGACGGTAGCAGCGTCCCGGGGTCATGTGATCACCTTTTGCAACCTTCTGACAAGCAAAGTCAGTAGGGAAGCCGGATTCACTTAACAACCGTCTTACTAACTTAAGAACTGCTGTGATCCGCTTTAACAACTGTGGCAAGAAAAGTCATAAAATGGGGTAAAAACTACTTAACAAATGTCTTGGTTAGCAACAGAAATCTTGGGCCCAATTGCGGTCATAAGTCGAGGACTACCTGTACAAAGAATGAAGAAGAAAAATAATACCATAATAATTGTTTTTGTGGACCCCCCTAAAAAATAGTGGGGAGAAAATCTGTTTCCATTGCAGTGTTTTCAGTCTTCTAAAAATCTTCGGACAAACCATTGCAAAGGGCCTCATCCTCGTAAGCACCAAGACAGAAGCCTTAGCTCAACTGGAACAATTTTATTTAGCCTCTGGGAAAGCTCTTTTCATCCAGGCTTCCATTTTCTGGATGAGGTTTATCTGTGACATGGCCCCTGAAAGATTTCTTCATTGTGTATTTTTGAAGTATTTTCTTGAGGGGAAGAAATAAATCACAGCCCTTAACTTTCTTTTTGTCTAATATTGTTGGCTTTGTGAAGCCTGTGGTGATTAATTCTGTTCTGTCTTACTGGCTGATATGGCTTCCCCTCCCACTTCTAGACCTGAAGGGGAAGGATCCCTTTATCTTCTCCTACAAGGGTGGCTATTTATTCTCTATTAAAAAACAGACTATTTGACATTTCACTGATCATCATCACATCCCTCTAAGGCCTCTTCTGGAAATTGCTACAGCATCTTTTTCATGCTCCAAAGAGTGCTTTTTCCTCCCACCTGTCAAACAAAAAATGAACCAGGGGTCTAAAATTCATGGCCTGTTTTCAAGGTGCGATTTAGGACTGCATAACAGAACCAGCGTTTTCCCCAGTTAAACCCCAAATTTCAAACTGCAATTCATAATGTGAATTATGTAACCCCAGTAATTATTGTGTCTGGCTGTATACTTACTTTTCTAAACAAGACCACTCTTCTCTGTTCTCTAATAAAATGATGGAGAAGCAGGAGGAGAAGCAGAAGCAGGAAGCAGGAAGCAGGAAGCAGNGATGATGATGATGATGATGATGATGATGATGAAGAAGAAGAAGAAGAAGAAGAAGAAGAAGAAGAAGAAGAAGAAGAAGAAGAAGAAGAAGAAGAAGAAGAAGAAGAAGAAGAAGAAGAAGAAGAAGAAGAAGAAGAAGAAGAAGAAGAAGAAGAAGAAGAAGAAGAAGAAGAAGAAGAAGAAGAAGAAGAAGAAGAAGTAGTAGTAGTAGTAGTAGTTATCCATTCAGTCTTGCTCGACTCTTGGCGATTCTATGGGCCAGGTGTCTCCATATCTTTCAATCTTGCACTACTTCTTTGAGTTATTCTGTGGTCTGGCTGGTATCAGCTTTGATGATGTCCTCTAATAAGTTACAGTATTGCAATGCATAACAATGTACTTAGTACATTAATAGCGTACTTTTGATGTCTCTGTTCTGATGCAACTTCAAAAATTCAGAAGAACTTAGAAGTTGAGTTTAGGAAACGTACTGGGTTAATGCTTAAAGTTCAATATTTCAAAGTCCTGGTGATTATCTCAGAATTCTTAAAAGATTTGGGATTAGAAAATGGAAGAATGATCTCGTCTCACATGAGCTAGCCAAGATTTTATATCCATTATCAATATTCCTCTTCCATATGTTGCTACATTCTGAATGGCTGGAGAAATCACTTAAGAGAGGGATCTTTGGCAACTGTGTCATCCTTTTTTTGGAAAAGGCACCTGAGAGACACTTGCCAAACCAATGCCTGTGGTTACACAGTGGTTAGAATGCAGTATTGCAGGCTAACTCACTGCTCACTGCCAGGAGTTCGATTCTGATGAACTCAAGGTTGAACTCATCCTTCCATCTTTCCAAGGTTGATAAAATGAGGATCAAGATTGCTGGGGGCAATACGCCAATTCTGTAAACCATTTAGAGAGGGTTGTAAAAGTACTATGAAGCAGTATATAAGTGCTATTGCTATTGCTCAGGTCTTCTAAGATGGCCCTTGAAACCCAGCTTTAGCAGGCTTTCCCAATTTAGAGGATTCTGTTCCACTACATATTTTATGCTGGCTCTTTGATATAGTTTGTAATGTTTTGGTAAGTCAAAAGGCAGAAAAATAAATAATCAAAACAAACAAATGATTGGCAATATAAGGATATCTGTCACTCCAGGGACAAGGAATCTGACATCTTCCAGATATATTGGATGTCATCCCTGGCCACTGGACAGTCTATACAGGGCTCACAAGATTATTGTCCAAAACATCCGGAAGGTAACAGGTTGCTTGCACCTTTAAACCAGAGGTCACCAACCTTTTTATGCTGGTGGCCCAGAGGGAAAGGGAGCAGCTGGGAAATTTGCGTGTGCCCACGTGCACACATGCAAACAAGGCCTTGCGCGAACAGGGCCGCACACACCCACATGGTGTTAGTAACCATTTGCGCAGGCACTAGTCGCCACCACTGCTAGCCCTGAAGGCATGCGCAAACGGGCTGCACAACCCGCACAGCGCTAGCGGCCTGGTTTGTGTATGTGTACAGGTGCTAGCCAGCGCTACTGTTAGCCCCGCGTGCATGCGCAAATGGGTCTGCGGGCTCTAGCGCAAGTTGAAGTGGAAGTGAGTGTGTGCACACACGTGCACGCATTGGCCAGCCTGTCCCACGGCCCGGTGGCCAGTAGGCTGGGCCGTGGACCATAGGTTGGGGACCCCTGCTTTAAACCATAAGCCAGTGTGAGAAAAAAATATCTGCAGAGAGCTTCATATTCTCTTATTCCACTCTTCTCCTCCATGGTCATGATCACCTCCATAGCTTGCTTTATTACCAGAACTGACAAATTACAGTATAGTTGAAATTCTAACAATTAATTTTAACTAAGTATAGATAGTACTTGACTTACAACCACAACGAAGCTTCAAATTTCTGTTGCTAAGCGAGATGGAGTTTTGCCCATTTTACAACCTTTCTTGACACAGTGGTTAAGTGAATCACTGCAGTTGTTAAATTAGTAACACACTTGTTAAGAGAATCTGGCTTCCCTGTTGACTTTGCTCATCAGAGGATCACAAAAAGTGATGACATGACCCTGGGACACTGCAACCATTATAAATATGAGCCAGTGGCCAAGTGTTTGAATTTTGATCACGTGACCATGGGGATGCTGCAACGATTGTAAATGTGAAAAACGATCATAAGTCATTGTTGTAACTTCAAATGGTCACTAAACAAATGGTTATAAGTCGAGGACTACCTGTAAAAAGAGAGACTATTTTTTTTCTTCCTTCTTTCTGAAAATCTGTCTAGGAGGGCTATGGGCCATTTTTTTTAGGGACAAGGTCGCGCAATGGTTCTTTGTTGAACTTACTGATTTCTGTTGTTGTTCGTCCATCGATTTCGATGAAGACCTTGACATCTTATGGATTATGGGCCATCAGCGGTGTGTCCGTAGATGGCTGATGAGGCCGATGTTAGCACGGAATGTTCTGCCACATACTGAACAGAGAAATGTAGACACTATTGCTTCAGCATTTGCAGCTCTGGCTTTACGGAGTGCTCGCTTTTCTTGTGCCAAGATTGTCCTTCTGTGTTCATATGTCTGGCAACCCTGGTAAACCAGGGTACGCCATGTCAGTCGATCATGCGCCAAAAATTCCCAAGAGATGGTGTCGATATCCAGGGACTTGAGAGATGCTTTCAGCGTGTCTTTGTATCGCTTCTTTTGTCCCCCGTGCGATCGCTTTCCTTGAGACAGCTCACCATAGAAGAGCTGTTTAGGGATGCGATGGTCTGGCATCCTTACAACGTGGCCTGCCCAGCGCATCTGGGCTTTTATCAACAGAGTGTGAACTGATGATAGGCCTGCTCTGGAGAGGACATCTGTATCTGGTATCTTATCCTGCCACCAGATCCTCAGAATTCTGCGAAGGCAAGTCATGTGGAAGCCTTCTGATGAGGTGGTAGAAATCAGTGGAAGCAACTGAATTACTTCCACTGATTTCTACCACCTCATCAGAAGGCGGCGTTTTGTACTTTATCTAGTGTCTCTTTTTACAAATTTGCTGCATAAGTTTTTATCACATCAACGTGCTGCGATTTCTCTTTTGAGATTCTTTGTACTGTTGTTAACTTTGGGGCTCCTGCAAGCTTGCTCATATTTCCTCTTTGCATAGATGGGGCACTATCTTTCACTATACAAACAGCAGCGCTCGCTATCTGAACACTAAAAGCAGAAGAAATGAAACCAAATCAAACAGCAACAAGGGCAGATCAATTGAAGTAAAACAATGAAATAGCAATAAAATGGCCAGAAGCGGAAATCTATGTAAGGATAGTTTCTTAATACCGAAGAGTCCATATCACTATGCTAAAAAGCGACAGTTTCTAAAACAGATGGGAGAAAATGCTATGCATTTTTTTTTTTTTTAGCTAAGCTGTTCCATAATACAGGGTACTCCCACCAAAGCAGCCATTTCCCTAGTCCCTGTCAACTGTGGTAGAAATAATTTTTTAAAAGTGCTTTCAGTATCCAAGAGCCCTCTATAAATGTTAAGCATGATTATTAAAGTGTTCCAATGCAGAGAGACTAATGCCTTGTTCTGATTCCAGGAACCCATTTTTTTTTCTTTGCAACAAACTGTGGAGCTTGATAATATTTCATTAAGGGCAATTACTGACATTGTGAATATAAGTTTCCATCAGACTTTAGAAGAAGGAAAATTGCCACAATTACTTGTCTATTGATTCCTCCTGTACTGCAGATGTATTCAGATGAGGGTAATTTGGTAAAGGGCTTTGAATTTATTGTAACCCAAATGGGTCACGAGAGAGAAATCTAGGGGGGAAGAAAATCAAGCAAAGACAATAGTCTCCCTCTGAACGTGAATAAACATATATTATTGCAACCTCAGATAGATCTTGCAGGAACAGAAATTATTTTTCATGAGCATCTGAAGCAACAAACATGATTTTACATTTTTCAGGTTAACTTGGTAAGAGCAAACAGCTTGCAAAACATAATCAAGTAGTCATTAAGTATTTATATAACTGTTTGGGAAAAAAAATAGCCTTTTGTATTCCAAATGAAATTCAAACAGAATACACTTTGGGGAACTGAGGTTAGGTGGGGAAGAATACCATACACTACATAGAGGTACAGCCTGAAATATCAAATGGTTGCTCAGCCTGATATATCTAACATTCTTTTTTTTTTGAAGAATCAGAAAAAAGTAACTGGGAACAAGGAATCAGTCTGAGTGCTATAAATGTTAGAATGTCCTATGTGTTCCTTTTAGACTTAAACTGAGAATCAGACAAAAATAAAAGTTTTGAGGGGTTTGGGGTGGTTTTTTTTTGGTGGGGGGTTACTTTGTTTTTTGATGCAGTGGTGAGCCTAAAGGCAATAGCAACCTGTACAAAGAGGAATATGTGTCTTGGGCATGATAGAATTGTGTGATTCATTTCACTGGATGAATGCCAATGGGACAGAAAGAGCTGATGGGAGAGAGGGATGTTTTAGCACTCTGTACCTGTGTGCAAAAGAGATAGTTTGATCTTGGAGGGGTTTTGATTCTTTACCTTTCTCTCTAAAAATGGAACTGGAACCAGCTTGTGTCTAAGAAAAAACCAGGCATCTTTGAAAACTGCCTTCCATTATATCAGAAAAATATGTTTCATATTTTAAAAAAATGGGGGAATCCTCTCTTGTTGATATGACAACAAAATATGCAGATAGAAATAGAAGTAGAGAAATAGAGATAGAGAAGAGATATGGACATATACATATATACTAAGTACAGTCTAAAGGACTGAAATAACTTGATTTTTTTCCCTTTTGGATAGTCTTTGGAATAAGACAAGAAAAGGGCCATGTTCTCAAATATACTTGATAGGATCCAGGTTTTTTTTAAAAAAATCTTTTCGTGATCATCCTGCTGGGGCTTTGGGATATATCCAAAGATGTTTGTTGTCAGCAAGTCCCATCTGCCCTAAAGCTCTCAAAGTAGAGGTATAGAGATGTTTTATTTATGTCAGGGGTCTTCAAACTTGACCCTTTTATGACTTGTGGACTTCAATTTCCAGAATTCCTCAGCCAGCGTGCCTAGCTGAGGAATTCTGGGAGTTGAATCCACAAGTCATAAAAGGGCCAAGTTTGAAGACCCTTGATTTATGTCATGCTGCTTGTAAAATAAAGAAATTCTGCCCATCCAGAAGGGACAGTGGAAGTCATATAAAACCGTATACACAGAGAATAAGATCCTTACCAGTGGTGGCGAACCTATGGCACGGGTGCCAGAGGCGGCACTCAGAGCCCTCCCTGTGGGCACGCGCACCGTCGCCCCAGTCCTAGGCCTTCAGCTGGGTTTTATAAAACTTTTTCGCTTTAGGCCTTCGCTGTGTGCAAAAAAAAAAAAAAGGTTCAATCAATCAATCAATTTCAATTTCTTGCGTGGAGGGGAAAAAAGATCTTGCAAAGTTGGAATTGATTGATTGAACTTTTTAGTCCCACCCAGTCTGCCGTTACCACCGCAGCCATGCCCACCCAATGGGCCACACCCACCCAATTGGCCACACCCAGCCAATGGGCCACACCCACCCGGCACCCGACAATGCATAAGTGGGTTTTGGGTTGCAGTTTGGGCACTCGGTCTCTAAAAGGTTCGCCATCACTGATCTATACCTCTGCTTTGAGAACTTAAGGGAAGACAAGCTGCATATGCCATCTAAATGTCCCTTATTTCTCCAAATAATTGTCACTTAGTGAGCATGTGATCACACTGAGTTACAATGTCAGTCCCAGCTGCTGTTAAGTGAATCACCCACCATCATTAAACGTGATAACACATGACAGTGACTTCCTGCTGGATTCCTTATTAACTTTTCATGTCAGAAGCTGGTTGTGAAACTCACAAATGGTGATCAAGTGATTGCAGGATGTTGCAATAACTGCATCTTTGAGGACCAGTTGGAAATCTCTTTTTTCAGTGCTGTTGTCACTTCACTCACTGAATGAGTGATTGGTAAGTGAGGACTACCTATATAATCATCAAAAGTGTGAAGGTCTGTGAGTTCAATTCCCAGTAGAGGGTTTGAACCTTATAGAACAGTGATGGCGAACCTTTTAGAGACCGAGTGCCCAAACTGCAACCCAAAACCCACTTATGCATCGTCGGGTGCCGGGTGGGTGTGGCCCATTGGGTGGGCGTGGCTGCAGTGGTAACAGCAGACTGGGTGGGACTAAAAAGTTCAATCAATCAATTCCAACTTTGTAAGATCTTTTTTTTCCCCGCGAGAAGTTGAAATTGACTGATTGATTGAACCTTTTTTTTGTACACGGCGGCGGAGGCCTAAAGCGAACAGGTTTTATAAAACCCAGCTGAAGACCTAGGACTGGGGTGACGGTGCGCGTGCCCACAGAGAGGACTCTGAGTGCCACCTCTGGCACCCGTGCCATAGGTTCGCCACCACTGTTATAGAACAACATCTAGCTATCTGCATCTGAAGAATCCCAATTAAGAACAAAACTGGCTGTATGGCGCCTCCTGGTGGTCAATGTAACTGAAAAGTATTATCTATCTGTTATGGTACAATAATTTAGAGTATTCAGAGTGCCTCACAAATCTTTTCACAATAGCGATGTATAGCTTCTGTGTTCCAGCTCAATACTTTAGGAGTGAATTTAGGTGTGTGTAATGCTCCAGGCAGTCCAGTCTCAAAAATGTGAGAGATCATTCACTGGATTTCTTATCTTGCTCTTGAGAAGCTTTTACCTTGTCAAGACAACCAAGAATTCATATATGCCAGTTTCATGATTTGGAATTGTGGCCATTTTGATAAATGTCAAATGTGCAGCTGCCAGGGCTTTCAAAGCAAATGACTCACAAAAATTGTTTTGTCTATTTCTTATGTGTTCTATCTCATTCCCTTCATAAATTACAGCCTAGGTTAAAACAAAAAAGTAGGATTTTTCTGTCAGTGTAATTTGTTGCTTCCTTTTTACAAAATTATCCAAATTCCCTAAAAAAAATCCCTGCTGTGTAATGCTTAGGACAGGGTGTCAAACTGCCGGCCCGCGGGCCAGTTTCATCATACCGAAGCTGCTCCCACCCCATTGCCAGCAATGCAAAAAGAGTCGCGATACGTTGTGACATGTCACGTGATGTGGTGAGTTTGACACCCGTGGCTTAGGGGATGTTGTGTGTTAATAATACCTTTTTGGTCCATTGCAGCCCCTATACTTTGGAAGGGCTGGACTTTGGGGAAGGACTTTTGACAGAATTCTTTGCAACAAGAATTTAGATAGTCCATAAGCCTTTGTGTGTCACTTCAGTTCTTTGCAGTGCAACTACTGTGTTCAGGGGAAGATAGAAGAATTTACAGAGACCTGAAAGACCAACAGGAACTTAACTGCTCTGATAAGCAAACACTCACTCACTGACACCCAGAGCAGATTCTCAGGGGTTTTTTTTACATATGGTTGTCCTTTGACCCCCTTGAGGAGTTTGATACAGTACTGCCTCCTATAGTTTCCATATTTCCTGAAGCAAACAAGATAGCCCTGACAAAAANAAGAAGAAGAAGAAGAAGAAGAAGAAGAAGAAGAAGAAGAAGAAGAAGAAGAAGAAGAAGAAGAAGAAGAAGAAGAAGAAGAAGAAGAAGAAGAAGAAGAAGAAGAAGAAGAAGAAGAAGAAGAAGTAGTAGTAGTAGTTATCCATTCAGTCTTGCTCGACTCTTGGCGATTCTATGGGCCAGGTGTCTCCATATCTTTCAATCTTGCACTACTTCTTTGAGTTATTCTGTGGTCTGGCTGGTATCAGCTTTGATGATGTCCTCTAATAAGTTACAGTATTGCAATGCATAACAATGTACTTAGTACATTAATAGCGTACTTTTGATGTCTCTGTTCTGATGCAACTTCAAAAATTCAGAAGAACTTAGAAGTTGAGTTTAGGAAACGTACTGGGTTAATGCTTAAAGTTCAATATTTCAAAGTCCTGGTGATTATCTCAGAATTCTTAAAAGATTTGGGATTAGAAAATGGAAGAATGATCTCGTCTCACATGAGTTAGCCAAGATTTTATATCCATTATCAATATTCCTCTTCCATATGTTGCTACATTCTGAATGGCTGGAGAAATCACTTAAGAGAGGGATCTTTGGCAACTGTGTCATCCTTTTTTTGGAAAAGGCACCTGAGAGACACTTGCCAAACCAATGCCTGTGGTTACACAGTGGTTAGAATGCAGTATTGCAGGCTAACTCACTGCTCACTGCCAGGAGTTCGATTCTGATGAACTCAAGGTTGAACTCATCCTTCCATCTTTCCAAGGTTGATAAAATGAGGATCAAGATTGCTGGGGGCAATACGCCAATTCTGTAAACCATTTAGAGAGGGTTGTAAAAGTACTATGAAACAGTATATAAGTGCTATTGCTATTGCTCAGGTCTTCTAAGATGGCCCTTGAAACCCAGCTTTAGCAGGCTTTCCCAATTTAGAGGATTCTGTTCCACTACATATTTTATGCTGGCTCTTAGATATAGTTTGTAATGTTTTGGTAAGTCAAAAGGCAGAAAAATAAATAATCAAAACAAACAAATGATTGGCAATATAAGGATATCTGATCACTCCAGGGACGAGGAATCTGACATCTTCCAGATATATTGGATGTCATCCCTGGCCACTGGACAGTCTATATGGGGCTCACAAGATTATTGTCCAAAGCATCCGGAAGGTAACTGGTTGCTTGCACCTTTAAACCAGAGGTCACCAACCTTTTTATGCTGGTGGCCCAAAGGAAAAGGGAGCAGCTGGGAAATTTGCGTGTGCCCACGCGCACACATGCAAACAAGGCCTTGTGCGAACAGGGCCGCACACACCCTCACGGTGCTAGTAGCCCATTCGCGCAGGCACTAGTCGCCACCACTGCTAGCCCTGCACAAACGGGCCACTCAACCCGCATAGTGCTAGCGGCCCGGTTTGTGTATGTGTGCAGGTGCTAGCCAGCGCTACTGCTAGCCCCGCGTGCATGCGCAAATGGGTCTGCGGGCTCTAGCGCGAGTGGAAGTGAGTGTGTGCACACACGTGCACGCATTGGCCAGCCTGTCCCATGGCCCGGTGGCCAGTAGGCCATGGCCCAGCAGTGAGCCGCGGACCATAGGTTGGGGACCCCTGCTTTTAAACCATAAGCCAGTGTGAGAAAAAAATATCTGCAGAGAGCTTCATATTCTCTTATTCCAATCTTCTCCTCCATGGTCATGATCACCTCCATAGCTTGCTTTATTACCAGAACTGACAAATTACAGTATAGTTGAAATTCTAACAATTAATTTTAACTAAGTATAGATAGTACTTGACTTACAACCACAACGAAGCTTCAAATTTCTGTTGCTAAGCGTTGCCCATTTTACAACCTTTCTTGACACAGTGGTTAAGTGAATCACTGCAGTTGTTAGTAACTGCAGTAACACACTTGTTAAGAGAATCTGGCTTCCCTGTTGACTTTGCTCATCAGAGGATCACAAAAAGTGATGACATGACCCTGGGACACTGCAACCATTATAAATATGAGCCAGTGGCCAAGTGTTTGAATTTTGATCACATGACTATGGGGATGCTGTAACAATTGTAAATGTGAAAAACGATCGTAAGTCATTGTTGTAACTTCAAATGGTCACTAAACAAATGGTTATAAGTTGAGGACTACCTGTAAAAAGAGAGACTATTTTTTTTCTTCCTTCTTTCTGAAAATCTGTCTAGGAGGGCTATGGGCCATTTTTTTTAGGGACAAGGTCACACAATGGTTCTTTGTTGAACTTACTGATTTCTACCACCTCATCAGAAGGCGGCGTTTTGTACTTTATCTAGTGTCTCTTTTTACAAATTTGCTGCATAAGTTTTTATCACATCAACGTGCTGCGATTTCTCTTTTGAGATTCTTTGTACTGTTGTTAACTTTGGGGCTCCTGCAAGCTTGCTCATATTTCCTCTTTGCATAGATGGGGCACTATCTTTCACTATACAAACAGCAGTGCTCGCTATCTGAACACTAAAAGCAGAAGAAATGAAACCAAATCAAACAGCAACAAGGGCAGATCAATTGAAGTAAAACAATGAAATAGCAATAAAATGGCCAGAAGCGGAAATCTATGTAAGGATAGTTTCTTAATACTGAAGAGTCCATATCACTATGCTAAAAAGCGACAGTTTCTAAAACAGATGGGAGAAAATGCTATGCATTTTTTTTTTTTAGCTAAGCTGTTCCATAATACAGGGCACTCCCACCAAAGCAGCCATTTCCCTAGTCCCTGTCAACTGTGGTAGAAATAATTTTTTAAAAGTGCTTTCAGTATCCAAGAGCCCTCTATAAATGTTAAGCATGATTATTAAAGTGTTCCAATGCAGAGAGACTAATGCCTTGTTCTGATTCCAGGAACCCATTTTTTTTCTTTGCAACAAACTGTGGAGCTTGATAATATTTCATTAAGGGCAATTACTGACATTGTGAATATAAGTTTCCATCAGACTTTAGAAGAAGGAAAATTGCCACAATTACTTGTCTATTGATTCCTCCTGTACTGCAGATGTATTCAGATGAGGGTAATTTGGTAAAGGGCTTTGAATTTATTGTAACCCAAATGGGTCACGAGAGAGAAATCTAGGGGGGAAGAAAATCAAGCAAAGACAATAGTCTCCCTCTGAACGTGAATAAACATATATTATTGCAACCTCAGATAGATCTTGCAGGGACAGAAATTATTTTTCATGAGCATCTGAAGCAACAAACATGATTTTACATTTTTCAGGTTAACTTGGTAAGAGCAAACAGCTTGCAAAACATAATCAAGTAGTCATTAAGTATTTATATAACTGTTTGGGAAAAAAAAATAGCCTTTTGTATTCCAAATGAAATTCAAACAGAATACACTTTGGGGAACTGAGGTTAGGTGGGGAAGAATACCATACACTACATAGAGGTACAGCCTGAAATATCAAATGGTTGCTCAGCCTGATATATCTAACATTCTTTTTTTTTTGAAGAATCAGAAAAAAGTAACTGGGAACAAGGAATCAGTTTGAGTGCTGTAAATGTTAGAATGTCCTATGTGTTCCTTTTAGACTTAAACTGAGAATCAGGCAAAAATAAAAGTTTTGAGGGGTTTGGGGTGTTTTTTGGGGCGGGGTTACTTTGTTTTTTGATGCAGTGGTGAGCCTAAAGGCAATAGCAACCTGTACAAAGAGGAATATGTGTCTTGGGCATGATAGAATTGTGTGATTCATTTCACTGGATGAATGCCAATGGGACAGAAAGAGCTGATGGGAGAGAGGGATGTTTTAGCACTCTGCACCTGTGTGCAAAAGAGATAGTTTGATCTTGGAGGGGTTTTGATTCTTTACCTTTCTCTCTAAAAATGGAACTGGAACCAGCTTGTGTCTAAGAAAAAACCAGGCATCTTTGAAAACTGCCTTCCATTATATCAGAAAAATATGTTTCATATTTTTTTAAAAATGGGGTAATCCTCTCTTGTTGATATGACAACAAAATATGCAGATAGAAATAGAAGTAGAGAAATAGAGATAGAGAAGAGATATGGACATATACATATACACTAAGTACAGTCTAAAGGACTGAAATAACTTGATTTTTTTCCCTTTTGGATAGTCTTTGGAATAAGACATGAAAAGGGCCATGTTCTCAAACATACTTGATAGGATCCAGGTTTTTTTAAAAAAATCTTTTCGTGATCATCCTGCTGGGGCTTTGGGATATATCCAAAGACGTTTGCTGTCAGCAAGTCCCATCTGCCCTAAAGCTCTCAAAGTAGAGGTATAGAGATGTTTTATTTATGTCAGGGGTCTTCAAACTTGGCCCTTTTATGACTTGTGGACTTCAATTTCCAGAATTCCTCAGCCAGCGTGCCTAGCTGAGGAATTCTGGGAGTTGAATCCACAAGTCATAAAAGGGCCAAGTTTGAAGACCCTTGATTTATGTCATGCTGCTTGTAAAATAAAGAAATTCTGCCCATCCAGAAGGGACAGTGGAAGTCATATAAAACCGTATACACAGAGAATAAGATCTATACCAGTGGTGGCGAACCTATGGCACGGGTGCCAGAGGTGGCACTCAGAGCCCTCCCTGTGGGCACGCGCACCGTCGCCCCAGTCCTAGGCCTTCAGCTGGGTTTTATAAAACTTTTTCACTTTAGGCCTTCGCTGTGTGCAAAAAAAAAAAAGGTTCAATCAATCAATCAATTTCAATTTCTTGCGTGGGGGGGAAAAAAGATCTTGCAAAGTTGGAATTGATTGATTGAACTTTTTAGTCCCACCCAGTCTGCCGTTACCACCGCAGCCATGCCCACCCAATGGGCCACACCCACCCAATTGGCCACACCCAGCCAATGGGCCACACCCACCCGGCACCCGACAATGCATAAGTGGGTTTTGGGTTGCAGTTTGGGCACTCGGTCTCTAAAAGGTTCGCCATCACTGATCTATACCTCTGCTTTGAGAACTTAAGGGAAGACAAGCTGCATATGCCATCTAAATGTCCCTTATTTCTCCAAATAATTGTCACTTAGTGAGCATGTGATCACACTGAGTTACAATGTCAGTCCCAGCTGCTGTTAAGTGAATCACCCACCGTCATTAAACGTGATAACACATGACAGTGACTTCCTGCTGGATTCCTTATTAACTTTTCATGTCAGAAGCTGGTTGTGAAACTCGCAAATGGTGATCAAGTGATTGCAGGATGTTGCAATAACTGCATCTTTGAGGACCAGTTGGAAATCTCTTTTTTCAGTGCTGTTGTCACTTCACTCACTGAATGAGTGATTGGTAAGTGAGGACTACCTATATAATCATCAAAAGTGTGAAGGTCTGTGAGTTCAATTCCCAGTAGAGGGTTTGAACCTTATAGAACAGTGATGGCGAACCTTTTAGAGACCGAGTGCCCAAACTGCAACCCAAAACCCACTTATGCATCGTCGGGTGCCGGGTGGGTGTGGCCCATTGGGTGGGCGTGGCTGCAGTAGTAACAGCAGACTGGGTGGGACTAAAAAGTTCAATCAATCAATTCCAACTTTGTAAGATCTTTTTTTTCCCCGCGAGAAGTTGAAATTGACTGATTGATTGAATCTTTTTTTTGTACACGGCGGCGGAGGCCTAAAGCGAACAGGTTTTATAAAACCCAGCTGAAGACCTAGGACTGGGGTGACGGTGCGCGTGCCCACAGAGAGGACTCTGAGTGCCACCTCTGGCACCCGTGCCATAGGTTCGCCACCACTGTTATAGAACAACATCTAGCTATCTGCATCTGAAGAATCCCAATTAAGAACAAAACTGGCTGTATGGCGCCTCCTGGTGGTCAATGTAACTGAAAAGTATTATCTATCTGTTATGGTACAATAATTTAGAGTATTCAGAGTGCCTCACAAACCTTTTCACAATAGCGATGTATAGCTTCTGTGTTCCAGCTCAATACTTTAGGAGTGAATTTAGGTGTGTGTAATGCTCCAGGCAGTCCAGTCTCAAAAATGTGAGAGATCATTCACTGGATTTCTTATCTTGCTCTTGAGAAGCTTTTACCTTGTCAAGACAACCAAGAATTCATATATGCCAGTTTCATGATTTGGAATTGTGGCCATTTTGATAAATGTCAAATGTGCAGCTGCCAGGGCTTTCAAAGCAAATGACTCACAAAAATTGTTTTGTCTATTTCTTATGTATTCTATCTCATTCCCTTCATAAATTACAGCCTAGGTTAAAACAAAAAAGTAGGATTTTTCTGTCAGTGTAATTTGTTGCTTCCTTTTTACAAAATTATCCAAATTCCCTAAAAAAAATCCCTGCTGTGTAATGCTTAGGACAGGGTGTCAAACTGCCGGCCCGCGGGCCAGTTTCATCATACCGAAGCTGCTCCCACCCCATTGCCAGCAATGCAAAAAGAGTCGCGATACGTTGTGACATGTCACGTGATGTGGTGAGTTTGACACCCGTGGCTTAGGGGATGTTGTGTGTTAATAATACCTTTTTGGTCCACTGCTGCCCCTATACTTTGGAAGGGCTGGACTTTGGGGAAGGACTTTTGACAGAATTCTTTGCAACAAGAATTTAGATAGTCCATAAGCCTTTGTGTGTCACTTCAGTTCTTTGCAGTGCAACTACTGTGTTCAGGGGAAGATAGTAGAATTTACAGAGACCTGAAAGACCAACAGGAACTTAACTGCTCTGATAAGCAAACACTCACTCACTGACACCCAGAGCAGATTCTCAGGGGTTTTTTTTACATATGGTTGTCCTTTGACCCCCTTGAGGAGTTTGATACAGTACTGCCTCCTATAGTTTCCATATTTCCTGAAGCAAACAAGATAGCCCTGACAAAAACAAGCTCTCATCTAAACTTTCCATGGGACCCAAACATTTGCTATGATAGCAGCTATGATAGCTAGATGTTTGACCAAAGTTTGAACATTGACGTTCTCATGATATTAACAGGGAGCTGGTTGGTATAGTAGATAAGATCTGCGTTGAAAACTGGGAGATCATGAGTTCCAGTCCTCCCCTGGGCAACGAAGATGGCATGGTGACATTGTGCAAAGGCAGAATTTAATTCTAATAATAATTTAAAAATTACTGAAGAGTCATTTCTCACCTGCATTATCAGCCATTATATATAGATTTAAATTTCATAACAAGAATTTAACAACCAGGAAAATATATTGCTGATTCTACTGCAGAGCTGTGTTGTTTATCACAATAGTGAAATTTTGGGCACTTTTTGGATGAGGTGCTGAGAAATCACATTGTATGTGAAGTTTATGATGTTCCATGGAGAGTTTGGTCTGAATCAAAATAGACATTGGCCGTGAAGCTGCACCAGGAGAGTCCAGGATAATGAAGATTCCAGCTGTATCATATTCAGAATGTGTAACAAGAATTGCTTATAACATTTGGTTTAAAACACAGCAGCCCCTCAACACAACAATTCATATGACAACATTTTCATCCATATGTTTCATGTTACGAGTAATGGAAGGAAAAAAAAATCTTAGGTACCTTAGTTCAAAGAATATTTAGATAGTTCTCACACCTTGGCAGCCCTTAAAAGTAATCATACATTTGCATTTTCAGCATAAGGGATCCACAATATGAAACTAAAACCATAACATCTGGAAGGAATAAATAGAAATCAAAATGAGAGAAAGCAGAAAAAAAGCTCATACAGGACTTTTTTTAAATTGGAAAATTAAAATGTCATCCCATCTGTATCATTTTAAAAGTTTTTTGTTCACAGAATGGAGATTTCTGTATTTTGAATCTATTTTACCATATTTGTCAGAATTCAATTTATGACTGATGTGGAAAAGGCTGGTGCTTTTATCATTCAGATTATGCTCTCTTCCCACAGGAAAAGGTAATCTAGGTTTTTCTCAAAAACTGCTCAGTGAGGCAACAGCAACATTTGGGACAGCTGCTTCAAACTCCATTGTGCTGCCTAATATTATCTCCTTTTCTAAAACAGCTAAAGAAGCAAAATAAGTGCAGATCAATGAACACGTTCAGAATGGCTCCTCTCTATCTGAATTACTTTGAATTTGCTCTTCTCTTTAATAGTTTAATGTTGCACAATTATTATTACCATTGATGTTTAGTTTAGCACAATTAGTTTAATAGCACAATTGTTAGCACAATTGATGATCAGGCACTCAGCTGCCTTGCCAAATTTCTTAGGCAGGGTAGGGTGGGGGCAGAGTGCAAGGGAAAAGAAATTTATAGAAATTCACTCCCAAGAAAGACTTCCACTTTCATTTCATGATGAAAAAAATGTATCCTAAGTCCTAAAATAGACTTAATTTAGATTACTATCCTTCCTCGTTGTTTAAGGACTGGAGGGGGGGGCGCAAACAAATGACGCATGTTGTATTTATTTGCATGGCCCCATTTTATAGGCAGTACATACAAGAGGTTTGCTATTCATGGCTCTAATGAAAAATAATTTCTTCTGTCTTATCTTTCATTAAAAAATTATGCTGTAGAATAAGATTAAGAAAGCCTTTTCTATAGTGGAAAATAATTCAGTGCAGTTGATTCCTCTCAGCCTAGATTTCTCATTTGAGACACAAACAGCCAGGCCCAAATGATCCTACTTTAGACACATTATGCAAAGACTTAGATCTTTGGGAAAAGTTCTAAAGCCGAGAAAAGTGGAAGGAACAATAAGGAAGGATGACAAGCAGTGATGTGAATGGGCTCAGTTACTGTGGTGATGGGTTCATCACTGGAATATCTGAAGCACCAAGTTAGAGACAGATCATCATGGAGAAACTCTATTGATGTGATCACTAGGAATTGACACTGCGTTCATGGCACATAATCAATGTCATTACAGTCTATATATCCAGATATTTGTGTATGTGAAAAGCTGTTCTGCTCATATGAATCTGCCAACAGGTCACAGTCATCTTCTGACGCTAGCTTTATAAAATCACCCTCCCCCCAAAAAAGGTGGGAATACAGTATAAGCCAGGGCCTTTTCTGTGATGTCACTCCAACAATTGAACTTAAAATACAATAGTCCCACATATGACAAATTTTAGGTGGAAAAGCATTTTTTGTTCAGTGTGGTTGTTAATGTCTGTTAGTATGATGCCTATATTTTTTTAAAAAAATATCTGCTTTTTTGTGTTTGAGAGTAATATCTGCCTTTTATTTTAGTACATTGCTAAATTTTTTAGAGACTTTATATATTTTGTTCATCTGTTTTGGGTATCTTTCTGAGACTAAGCAGCTGTCCAGAAATACTTTTAGAAATAATACCAGATCAGCTAAGTCCTAGACCTAAATGCAGTCTAGATATGCTTTGTGTATATGAGAAATATATTCATAGGAAGAGCAATGCGGGTGCTCATATTCCAGATAAGCTCTTAAGGGAAAAATGAGAAATTTGGTTGAGAACGTTATTGGAAAACACATAGGCAATATATATATATATATCCTTAATAACATTAAAAATGCGAATCCTGGGTATACACATATCAATAAAAATGACGTCGGCAGTTTGGCCGACGAAAGCTCAGTAACTCTTTTACTTACAAGTTTGTTTATATTAAACAGTCTTGTTTATTTTTATCCTGGTGTTCGTTAAATAAATAAATACAAGACATAGGTGTGATATTGCCTTGACCAATTTACATGACTGCAAATTTTGGTATGGTGATTCTTCCCCACCTGTGTATGATAGAGTTTTGTCATATAACCACCCAGAATACCAAAAGAGAAATTAATGCCATCACAAACATTGAGTGCTGGTAAGGGGAGGGCTTGGCATTTAAATCTCCTACAATTCCCTGTTGCGGCAGTGTGATAAATTGAAAACATTCATTCATAACTGCTCACTGCTGCCCCCTCCTCCCCAGAAGCAGCCAGTGTAGGAAGAGGCCACCTGAGGGCTTTCCACTCAGCCTTGGTGCTCCACACAAGGCAAGATGATCTGCCCACAATATAATGGTGAAGCCAGCAGTAAACATGAGTTGCTCTGTGGATAAAGTAACATGAAGAACAGTCTTGGGAATAGGGGCCTCCCTGACGATCCTGTTTTCCCTGATGAGAATTAGGTGTAAGAAACAAAGAGACTAATGAGCAGACTCTTACCAGCTCACTGTTGGCAAATAAAACTCTTTAATTTACCAGGCAGCAGGGAATTCTTTGGTTGGTTTCTGCCCCTTCCTTCAAGAAACCGTTGTCCCCGTGGCAGAAATATTTACAAAGGGAGTGAAAGCCTGCAGCCCTCACACACAGGAAAGGAAGTCTAGTTGGAGTAAGTGGGACAGCTTCTGCATAGACAAGATTTTGTTTATATTAAAAGGCATGTAGGTCCTGAAGAGGGAACAGTTGAAACCCAGGAAAGAGTCTTGAAATTCAGGCTGCATCCTCTGAGGCTGTTGCTCCAAATCTTTGGAGACCAATGGATGCTGAAAGCCCAAAGGACGGACAGTGTTCCAGGTTGGAGTGGTGCCTATGGTTCCGGGGCAATTTATGACATCTTCAGAGCTTAAGAAAAAATCCAAAAGCATTGCAGATTTTTTTTAATTAAAAAAAATATTTAAAGCTTTGGGGCACAGAAGAGTGGGTAGGTAGGAAAATAGAATAGAATAGAGCTGGAAGGGACCTTGGAGGTCTTCTAGTCCAGCCCCCTGCTCAAGTAGGAGGATCTATACCATCTCAGACAAGTGACTGTCTAGCCTCTTTTTAAAAATCTCCAGTGATGGAGCGCCCACGATTTCTGAAGGCAAGCTGTTCCACTGGTTAATTGTCCTCACTGTCAGGAAGTTTCTCCTTAATTTCCAGGTTGCTTCTCTCTTTGATCAGTTTCCAGCCATTGTTTCTCGTTCTTCCCTCTGGTGCTTTGGAGAATAACCTGGCCCCCTCTGCCTTGTGGCAGCCCCTCAGAAACTGGAATACTGCTATCATGTCTCCCCTATTTCTTCTTTTCTTTAGACTAGCCAAACCCAAGTCCCACAGCCGTTCTTCGTATGTTTTAGTCTCCAGGCCTCTGGTCATCTTAGTTGCTCTTCTCTGATTTTTTTCCAAACTCTCAACATCTTTTTTGTGATAAGATGACCAAAATTGGCTGCAGTATTTCAGGTGTGGTCTCACTAGGGTTTTATAAAACGGTACTAATACTTTGCATGATCTTGATTCTATGCCTCTGTTTATACAACCCAGGATTGTATTAGCTTTTTTGGTTGCTGCTGCACACATTGCTGGCTCATAGTCAAGTGATCGTCCACTAGGACTTATTTCTGTTTAAAAGGACCATTGTTAATTGTAATTGGAAGTAAGTACTCCATGTATGAAAAATAGCAATCTTTGGCCAAAAGGAAAAAAAAGATAAACAGCCTCAAATAATTCTCAGCTTTTTAAAAACATTAATATCGTTGGAATAATAATTCAGAAACAAGTTAGTTCTTCCACTATTTTTTTTAAAAGCCAATACAGTGAAAACAGTGACATAAGAGTTTTAAAAAATGTGTTATTATTTTTTCTCATTCCATCCTTTCTTTAGGAGCTTAGGATAGCATATAGTAATTAACCACCACTCCTACAGTTTAAGCTAGTGTGCAATTCTCCCAACCTCACCTGACCAGCTTCATAGCTGACGGTTGGTTTTGGCCTCAGTGAAATGTGACATTCTACTTTCTCATCAGTGATCTTTGGATCACTATTAATGTTTCTGTTTGGTGACCTCAACAATTATAGAGCAAGTAATTGGTGGAAGACCTTTTCTATGCTGCTTGATTTGCTAGCAAGCGAGCCATCTTAATTTGCACGCCCTAATGATATTAAAAGAGTAAGCTGACATTTACAAGGTGGCATTCATGAAATAGTTATCAGCTTTGGGGTGATATTTTGTCCATGGAATCATCCATTGCTGATATTAAGTAATCTGTTGATTGGAACCAATGTGCCAAGTATGGAAGGAAGGAAAGGAATCCCTGTGGATTTTACTCTGCTAGTCATTGTGCATGGTCCATGACCACAAAAGATATTTAAAGGGGGAGGGGGGTCTGTGGTGAAGAAAAGGTTGAGAATCACTGGGGTAGTACTTCTGACCTAGATAGTCCTAGACCAGGGGTAGGCAACCTTGGCTCTTTTATGACTCGTGGACTTCAGCTCCCAGAATTCCTGAGTCAGAAAAGAGCCAAGGTTGCCTACACCTTTCCTAGACCACTGCAATCATGGAAATTCCAGAGGAGGGGAAATCTACCATCCCTCCAGATATTGCTGTATTAAAATTCTCAACACTCCCAGCTCGCATATGCAATATTTAAAAGTATGTCTAGCAACTTCAGGAGCCTCAACCACATAGCCTCAGCTAACACTATATGATCAACTGGCAATATAGCCTTATCTAAAACTGGGATTCTAGAGCACAGCCTTGCGCCCGGAAATAACAGGAATCTCAAATGGATCTTAGTTCTCCATTTCTAAATTGCAATCAGAGTGATCAGACAACAAAGAGTGGCTAGTCTTGTCCCTATGGCCTTGAATCAATTTTATAGAACAAATCATTTACTAAAACAAGTGGTTTGGAACCTGGGAGGGACTGAAGACTGCAAAGAAAGATGTTTCTAGGCTGGGGGGGGGGGAGGTGAAAGGCCCATGTCATAGTACATTTATAAAAATACAGATGTCACTCATTTTTTTATTTCCAAGAAAATGCTTCAGTATTTGAACATCAGTTATAGATAGCAGATGTTAGACTCTTCTGAGCAGCTTCTCAATTGCTCCATCCACACGATGGTAAAATACCATATGGACACTTAATACATTGAAAATAGTTTAGTCACATCACAATTCCAGAAGGGGTCATCACTTCAATACAAAAGAAAGAGCAAGTGAGTGAAGGGGACAGTAATATCAAGATAAAATCATGTGGATTCTTAAAATAGACTCATTTCACACTTGGAAAAACCCTGGAACCAAAAGATGAAAAGCTACACCAACATTCATTAAAATATTGCTAATATTTTCAACAAAACACCGTTTTAATAAAACCCAGGCAATAAAGAACATATATGGCTACCTGGGTTACAATTCTCTCTGATGTACACACATTCTATTTATCTCAGCGGACATGTGTGCAAATTATGCATTAACTTAAAGTTTATTATGCATGAGAAATATAAAGCATTAAATGGAAGCTAAACAGCCACTGCAGGAAATTTAGGAAGGCTTTTAGGTCAGCAGATGTCATTTGACTAAAATCATTTTCTTGCCTGCCCTGTGAGTTTGCTTGCCTTCTAGTAGCGTGGTCAAAAACTCCAGCTGCTTAGCTAATAAAAATGAAGGTGAATCTTAGAGCTACATATGCAATAATTATTGTAGCCATATTTAAAATGTTCTGTGTTGAGCTTCTCTTTTTTCTTATCAAAGTCAGAGTTACTGTTTTGCTGCTAATGAAGAATGCTGTAGCCCCTTCAGAAGATTACGGGCCAATCATTGGGGATCTTGCCACAGGATTCCTATAAACCAATGGCTGTGGATTATTCTGACGTAGAGGGTCCTTTGCTTAAACATTCATGAATCGCTTAAAATGCATTCAGTGTGTAGTCAGATCGCCATATAATTAATAAAGTGACTTTTCTATTAAAGTGAAAGGCGTTCATTCAGCTTAAATCTAGATTATAGTATTAGAATGTAGCACTAGAATTTGATAAAGTAAAATTATCTGCTAAATTATTGTTTTAAGGGCGTGTTATATAAATGTGCCAACTAATTTTTAATCTTCTCTTTGGCTCACAACTACACTGAATTACTAATAAACATTATTTAGAACTTTGATAATTATATAAATAGGCTACAATACAAATGGGAGAAAATACAAGACAGTTCTTTAGCATGGTAAATTCTTTGCATATAAAGAAGCAAATAGCTCATATACCTAGAACTGAACAGTTATTTTGCTGGAAAACTATTACATTTAATTCCTTTCCCACCCCCATCCCATTTAACAGTAATGTACACAATCTACACAAGTGAATTTCTAAAAAATACATCAATATTATAATCTATTACAACAACTCAGCTACTACTATTCCCCTGATATGACAGCTAAAGGGATATACATACAGCTAAACTACTTATTTGGATTTGCTTTCTTCTTTCTTTTTCATATATTAGAGAAGCATCAATAAATATTTTTAAATAACATTCACCATTTACCGTCATTCCTAAGAATCTACATTTTAAAAACGTTTTCTTCACCAGCAATACCTGGGATCTTTATCACCTGTAAACTGGTTGTTATGTTACTTACTTCTTGATAGAAAATACTTACTTCTTGATAGAAAGAATAGGCCTCTTACACTCCAGTCCGAAAAAAAATGCGAGAATCTAACATGCTGGGTAAGTTTATACTGATTTCAGTGGGACTTAAAAATATATCATATGGGGATGGCCATGTCCATTCAAATTAATACAGAGTAGAGATGCAGACTCCAGTATTACTGCTGATGATATTTCAGTAAAATCAGTAGAATCAATGCTTCAGTACTATACCTGAAATGGGAATGTCGGTCTATCATCTACCAAAGACTGATCTAGTGAAGCCTCTTTGATATTAATAGAGCTTCAGAAAAGCAGTCCATGATAGGAAACACCTGGAATGCTTACCATTGTTTATTTATATATTTTCTTTATATACATATAAAGTGTTTGTTGTGTGTTTGTTCTGTTAAAATATGTCTACAAACACCATACATTATCACACTGTACATATAGTGCAGATTTCTTAGTTAGCTATCTTAATATAATTTGCTTTCGGGCAAACTAGAGTTACCAGGCCTAAATAGCTGAATGATAAATTTCAAAATAATATGTTTATCCTTTGGTAAAATAATATATCAGTTCCTATATACTTTTCAATAATCTATGGAAGCGGGCACTATTGTTTTTAAAGAGAGGGTCTCAGAAGAATCAAACACTTAGAAAGCGATCATCTTAAAATGTATTCTACAGAACTGGTTAAAAAACAGCCAGTACTGGAAAAGAGTGCTTTAGAGAAAAACCGTGGTTCAACTCTTGCGGATTACAGATCTTGCCCCAATCGTTCTATTTCCTCAATCAAGAAGTCAATATCCGACTTGGAGGCTGCAGGATTTGAAATCACCATTCTGAAGAAGTTGACTTTCTCTCCCTGAGGCTGATATCCAACCATTGTGGTACCTGTTTCCATCATCAGAGCTTTGATCTTGGGTGCCACCTTTAGATTCAAACAAGAAAGAAAAGAGGTTTGGGACTCAGATCTTCCTCTGAGGGAGAAGACTAGCACATCAGCGATGAAGCAAGGCTTGGTGTAGAGCAAATGCAGAATGGATGAAGAAGGCCTCAGTATATCTGATGGGCAGTCTTTCAATGTTCTCCTGAAATTCTGGTATTTGTGGAGCCAACAGAATGGGAGAGCGCCAAGATATGGAAGACAGCACTGATGGCACTTTGTTGCTTTTATTTTTAATGTTTCTATAAAATATGACCAAGTTACGAAGCTACACAAAACCATGTCGGACCATGTCACATTATTTCCTTTCCTGACAAAAATCAGAATCACGGAGTACCTCACCCCCATCACTGAGACGGTGTAAGATATTTTGGTGCTTGGGATGGAAAACTCACCTAGCAGATTTGGTGGCGGTAAAAGTACATAAATAAATAAAACCAGCAATTTGCTGGTTTTTAATGGTCCTGACAAAAGTCTTGGCTATAAAATTAAGAAAATAGAGTCAGGGCAAAATAAGCAGACTCTCATCCCTAATATACATGAACTAGAGTGATTACTGGTTTGTAATTACAGATCTAACTTTGTAATATCCATCCATTCTGTTGCTCAGTTATTTTTAAACAATATTTTGCATTTGGACTTACATCTGAGGCATATTTAAAGCCAAGTAAGTAGATTTATTATTAAACTAGCTGTACCTGGCCACGCGTTGCTGTGGCTCAGTCTGATAAAAGCGTGTGTTGTTTTTACGTCCAACAGATGGCGCTGTTTTTCAAAAAAGCATGTTTTTACCTGTCACAGGTGTGACATCTATATAATATAGGTATATAAAAACACGTGCGTGTTCGAATGCAACGTTGTGTCAAAATTTCAAAGCAATCGGTGAAGAACTTTCGGAGATTTAAGATTTTGAACAAACGAACATTTACATTTTTATTTATATAGAATATATTACTAAACAATAATGGAATTCTCTGTACGGTACAAAAGACCCATTTTAAAAGAAACAAGTGGACCTTCAATTGAACATATAAGTTTCACACTCATCTCCAGTTAACGTATCCCTAATTCATTGGATACCTACATAGTAGATCTACTGTATTTAATGCTTTCTATACAAAGCCCTCTGGAAGACAGTTTGCAGCATTCAGAGCACTCAGGCAATGTATTGCTTTTTGAACTGCCCTGAAATAGACAGCTGTTGCTCTTCTGACTACATCACCTAAGGACCAGGAACCATTTCAAAGGTGTACATGGAAAGAGTTAGCTGAAGGGGTCTCTAATCAGGATCTGTAAATCAACAAAGAAAACCAAGCCAACAGCACTGAAAGTTTGCAAAAGGGCAGAATCTGGAGGGGGAAAGAGAGGTACTTGCCACCCTGTCATTTCTTCAAGGTACTCCAGACAAGTAACCAATACCATGAGTCCTAACGCTATCTTTATTGCAAGGTTATAGTAAGAAAATCTTTCAAGTTTGAAAGCAGTTCTCCCCTCCCTTGCCTTGACTTTCCAGAAAACTAGACAAGGTGTTACGGGTGTTATGTTTACAGCACCAATACATTCTTTTGTGTGAATCACGTTGGTGGTACTCCACGTGAAACACCAGGTTCCTTCCGAGGTACTTCCTTATCCTTCATTCCTTCTGTGGGGTGATATATCTCTCTGGTCTGATCATTGGCCTGCCCCTGATTCTTCCTTCTCCAATCTCCCAAGGTTATTCTCACAAATGCTTACACGCCCCACAAACTCTAGGGCTTGTAAATGAATGAAGGGTGTGCCTATGTTATGAAGTTACAAGACAGTGGTAGGACATTTGGAAGGTGGGAAAAGTTTGGAAAAGTTCAGAAAAATCAGGAAATATTCATTTGAGAAGGAGGCACAGGCTTTGCCTCTGAATTGCTCGACTCACTTCCATATGGAGACTTTCAATCTTTTTTTGTTTTTGTTCTCATGGGTACTGTAAGGGTCTTAGTTTATATATTCTGTTTTTTTGAGCAATTATTTTCTTACTTTGTTTTAACTTTTTAATGTACATTGATTCAGGAAATCATTTTTAAGCGGTTTTACAAAAATAAATAAATAAATTACCCTATGTAGTTTTTCTCTTCTTTCCTCAGAGTCTGGCATCCCTCTGAGACTTGGCGGAATGTACCAGAAACAAACATTTGTGTGTTCAGGCTATATATATCATAAAACAAAATAAACAAAGATTTTTTTAAAAAAAAAACCACACAAAGACAGTTCATTAATATATTCATCAAAAGGATTAATTTCCCTTGCTTACACAGTTACTTCGTTTGCCATGCCTTCTGATTTTGTCCTTCAAAGCTTAGAAGAATGGAGCAAAATGCAAGTGAATGTGCCCGAAAGCACTTAGGACATCACTCACAGACAGCAATTTGAACAGGAACAAATAGAGATGTTTTCCAATTCATCACCACCGCTTCACCTTTTTCTCCAGATTATTCTCGTAATAAAAAATTCTTGGGAAATATAAACAGCCCATTTGGAATGCCACCTTTTGATTGACAATCCTGTTCATGCCTGACCATAACCTTAAGACAGGGATCTCAAAATCCTGCAGAGGCTCAATCGAGCAGAAAGCCATTTCAGCTAGGATTCAAACCACTGAACAGCATGTTTTCCTTTACTTAAGTAACAAATAATAAGCAGGCCACTAGAGTGGAACAAAATACATTTCAAGGCTGTAGTGATAACACCTTTTTTAAGGGTTATGAATCAACTGAATTTCAGCATTATGTACCTCACTGATTTCAAATGATTTCATATTCTTCACCTGTCTACCAGAGATCAAAAAAGATAAAATAACAGTAACGGCTGGATGGAAAAAATTTCTATTGCATAAATGTATCATTTAATTGAAAGTGTTTTACGGTCTACAACTTACCTCTCCTTCAAAAACCATCTCAAACTCTTGCCTGTTTTTAATTTTATTATAGAGGTATTCTGCCAATTCAAGACATTTGTTGATCTGACTTTCGAATCCAACTGTACCCTGTTTTGAAAAAGGGGGGGGGGAGAAGTAATTCAATGTCATATTCTTTCTGCATCCTCTAAATAGTTTGGAGACTAAATCTTTGAAATTTGGAGTCAAACCCTGTATTTCTTTTGTTAACCAAAGCTGAACAGCCATGAAATATGGACTATTTGTAAATGTTGTATGTATGGAACAACTTTCTTTTAATGTTTTAGAGTTGTCCATATTTAAATAAAGAAGTAGTTTGGCCTTTGTGTGAGCAAAGTACCATTTTGCTATTCATTAAAATGTCTCTTTTTTGTAGGCTTTTGCATGAGCCCAAAAAAAGATATGGCAGGTAAAATAGAGTTAAGCAATTATACATCAAATATTGGTAGAATAGGAATTAGGGCCCCAATTTCATGAATTGTTTTGCTTAGATAGTTTGAAAACTGATTTCCCCTTTCTCCAAGCTTTTTCACCTGGGATATATCAATATTTAAATCAACCATAAGCTTATATGTTTTCCAAGAATTTAAAGCCATGTTGAATGGGTGGGAATTGATTTCTGGTTAAGCTTCTACAGAAATGTTCTGCATATTACGGATCATTTACCTTAGCTTTCCACATCAGCCAGAATTTGAATATATCCACATGGCGTCCACATTGTATTGCTTTATCTCCAGTGTCATAGGTGATATCATATTGCTTATCTTGTTGAAACAGATATCCTGCACACATCTGGTTGCAACCTTGAAGTATACCCTGTTGAAAAAAAAAACATGCCTGTTGAACATACGTCAAACAAGAGATAAATGCAGTGCTGCGTGCATTAAACATTACTGCGTATGTGTCTACTTAAGCTTCTAAAATTGGTATTACAGTTAAATCCTCTTATTTTTCTGAGTCAGTAGAAAGTCCCAGAGACAAGAAATTACACCCTGCAGCCCCATTTTTTTTTCTCTGCTTCTTCTAGCAGAAAAAGAGATTCTGATTCTAATCAATCCCAGAGAAGCTCACAGCATGAAAAAAAAATCCAGTTGGGAAACACAGATGTCAATTAGCCATATGATATTTTACTCAGACCCCAAAATCTGCCATACAGTACTGAGAACATATCCATAGCCCCTTATTTCAGTGCACATGTGTGGTAAGGGAACACTTCTTGGTCAAATGCTAAAGACCTAACAGCTAAGAATGAAGACTAGAGGAACAACATTCATTTTTTCAGAATCTTTGTGGTTAACTGTGCTACCCTCAAGATTGTGGACACAAACATCTACCTACCAGGAACCTCAATTCCACTTACTGTAATTGACACTCAGGAGTGTCCCAACAGGAAAGGAATTTTTGCAGCTCCTATATGGTAGATATACTATTAAAGGAAATAGAGGGAGGGAGCATTCCATTTATGAAGCAAACCTTTTCCCGAAGAAGAATGGCAGAACACTGCAGTAGGACTCCCATCATCTTGTGCGGATTCCATGTGACAGAGTTGGCTCTGCAAAACAAAGGAACGTGTTTAGAAGCCATGGAATCCGAGGTGGTGAATTCTTATTCTCTAACATCAGGTAGGAGCAATCTGGCCCCGGTAAGATCAGGATAACCTCCACATCCATAATGGAGATTATACCATAGCTAAAATGTATCAACCATTATCAAATTGACCAATTAAAAGTCAATAACCCCATAATTAACACATTTGATAAGGTTAGATAACTATCAGCCTCCTAAGCAGACCAAACAGAAAACATAAGAAAATGAATTAATCCTACTTTATTGTATAAGGCTACGGTTCGAAAGCACGCAAATGCGAGTAGATAAATAGGTACCACTTTGGTGGAAAGGTAACAGCATTCCGTGTGCCTTTGGCATACAGTCATGTTGGACATATGACCACGGAAAATTTCTTCAGACAACACTGGCTCCCTTGGCCAAGAAACAGAGATAGGTGAGCACCGTGCCCCAGAGTCAGACACGACTGGACAGGGAAACCTTTACCTTACAGTAACAAAATCTTGCAAGTCTAAAAGGACATATCTCCCATTGCCCCCTTCTACTATCTGATAAGTTAGAAAAGGATCTTTTCTAAGTTTCTTTCTCTGCCTGTTATTCAGCTGCACACTTCCCCCTTTTATCTGATCATTCCTTAGGCAGCATCTTTTGCCCTCATTTCTCAAGATTATTTACAATAGTTGCATCATCCTGTAACCTTATGAGGGTCATTTGAGATCTTCCTAGCTGGCTTCCGACAAACAAAGTCAATGGAGAAGCTGTCACATAAGGTTTCGCTTAACAATTGCAGCAAAAAGGCTTATGAAATCAGGCGCTCACTTAATGAACATACTGCCTAATGACAAAGGTATTGATCCCCATTGTGGTCGTAAGTTGAGGAGTACCTATGTGAATAGGGTAAAATATTTCATTCTTTCAAGTAGCCTTAGACCTTCTTTGGGACTATCTGTCAACACTTTTATTAATTTTGGAGGAGCTAAGAAGAATGAATATAGATAGTTGATATAAATGGGTTTTTCACCCCAAGATTCAGCTGGAGGAACTACAGAATTGAAAGATGATTCCTTAGGTTTTTCAAGAGGGAACTGTTGTGGATGCATTTCTAAATTTGGACATATTGTTTGCAAGAGATTCTGGGTGAAAATACAAGAACTGAAAAGCCAGGAGATAACACATGTACTGACACTGTATCTTATAAGAATCTCTTTTAGGTATTAAGAAATACCTAAAAGAGATTCTTATAAGATACAGTGTATAATGATTAAGTATCACTTTGATCGCTGGTGCTTTGAGGAAATGAAAATTGCCACACTGCTATTAGAATTGTGTCCATAAGAGGGCTCTCTCAAGAATTAAATTAGTGCATCAGCTTACCAGCAGAAAGCTGACAGTAATTAATTGGCATTCATTACACCATCAGCTTATCATTATTGTCTTTTAAATAGCAAAATTAATCCTAAAAGAACAGCTGCCCTGAATGTATTTCCATCCTTTGGGCAGCTTGTCATATTGCTTCCCCCACAAAATAAAACTATTTCAAGCCTCTGCCACTTTATAGGCAATCCTATTATGTTCATTTATCAACATTTTGGCTTTAGTACTGCAGCAACTTAGCACCAAGTAGGTCCCCAAATAATTCCAGTTAATTATGACCTAGTGCAGGTTAAAGACATTCTCGCAGCCCATTTTTCCAAGATACGGATATCCCATTAAAATCATGGTTCACTACATAGGCCATTGCACAATATTCACAATTACTGTAGATTTTGCAAAGCAAATGTTGCTGAATTATAACTTCCAGCACTAAAAAGGTGGCTGAGAGGGGGAAGCGGGGCTGGGAGTTGTAATTCTAACATCATCTGGGAACTCTCTTCCATTCTTGTTGGGGGAGAGGATACGTATGCTGATATATTTACGAAATGTCTTTTTTTTTTCCTGCAGAATTTTTAAATGATATACCTTTCTATACCGTTCAGCTTGTGACGATGCTTTCTAGACATTAGTAACCCACCTCCCCAGGCAGCCTGGAAAAGATGAGAAAAATGGGTAAAGTCTTGGGAACTTG
Organism: Protobothrops mucrosquamatus; assembly: GCF_001527695.2. NCBI lineage: Eukaryota > Metazoa > Chordata > Lepidosauria > Squamata > Viperidae > Protobothrops > Protobothrops mucrosquamatus. The sequence continues at coordinate 717,266 of NW_015386435.1, forward strand.
GAATATTTTTAAAAGATACTTAATTTCAGCAGAAAACTCACTGTAATAATTCTCCCTAAAGAAGGAAGGTGTTAGACATGCAACTGGCAGAGCAATGCAATAATTTATTTGCATTATAACGCTCTAACCAATACATCACTACTCAAAAGCCTATCTCATTGGCTGAATTCTCATGACACATCTGGTTTATGGGTAAATGACTTACATGATGATCCTGCAAGCAATCTGGGAAAATATAGTTTTCCTGGTCATACAGGTTAACTGTCTTAGACATCATTTTTGCAGTGATTGGTAGTTTTTTTTTTATTTCCTGCTTTTTTTAAAAAAAATAAACATGAGGGCAGTAATTGTTGTTGTTGTTGTTGTAGGGTAAGTAGAAAGCTTAGTCTCCTCTCAACTGCCTTGTTTAAGCATGGCACACACCCAAAATGAGTTAAAAGAAAAAACAACAACACTGAGATATAATCTGACTGGCACAGACTTATTTGCAGAGCTGTTCTAGCCTCTCATCTTTGTCTAGACCAGGGGTAGTCAACCTTGGCTCTTTTATGACTCGTGGACTTCAACTCCCAGAATTCCTGAGCCAGCTAAGAAGCTGGCTCAGGAATTCTGGGAATTGAAGTCCACGAGTCATAAAAGAGCCAAGGTTGACTACCCCTGGTCTAGAAGCTGGCAGGGGAGTTTAAGTTGCTGAGTAGTTAACACTGGCTAGTTTGGATATGATCCTATCTTGAAATGATTGGAACCTAACTTTGCACAATACAACTGATTTTGCTAAGCATAGCCATTGACTTTAATGGGGTTTATTCCAAGTAAAATGGAAAATTGGGATTATGCAGCCCTGGTTACTTACATCCACATGGAGCCAAAGATTATACTTATCACAGATGTCTGCTATCTCCTGAATAGGATCAAAGGCTCCATAAACTGTTGTACCAGCAGTTGCAGTCACATAAAGGGGAACGTATCCCTGTAAAGAAAAACAGAGAAACTCTAATGTGAAATACATTTTTTTCAGATGAGATTTACACTAATTTAAAGTACAATTGATCTCAAGTTCTTTTTAACTGTTGCATGTTCTTTCTTTGACTTCTCCAAAAACCACTAAAGCAGATGATGGGAAAATACCTAGTAATTAACAATCAATTGTAAAGGCACTAACGCTCTGGAAACACACTGAATAATTGCAAGCACTGAAGAAAACATTTCAGAGAATACATATTATCATCCTTTTATCAGAACACAAGATCTCTCTGAATTTGCTTCAAATTAAGACATACAAAGATTTGTTACTTAACTGGAGTGTCTCGACTCCCTAGCTTCTTTTATATGACCCTTGCTCCTCTCCACCATTTAGCATAAGAATATGAGAATTAAACCTAGCCATTTTAAGGCTACACAAGATGGGGAAAAGTGCATTGGTGGGGAAGGAATCAACTGGGGAAAAAAATAGATGGGCTGAACAAAAATTTGGAGGTTGGGCTTTACTTTGGATGACACTGCTTTTTACTTTTACCATATAGAGATAGTTCTCAGCTTACAACCATTTATTTAGTGACTGTTTAAAGTTACAACAGCAGTGAAAAATAGTGACTTATGACTGATTTTTACACTTATGACCATTGCAGCATCCCCAAGGTCACGTGGTCATAATTTGGGCACTTGGCAATCAGCATGTATTTATGATTAGTTGCATTGATCACCATTTTTAATCTTCCCAGTTGACTTCCAACAAGCAAAGTTGATGATGATGATATTGATTTGCTACCCATCTCATTTCAAAGTAACTGTGAGCGACTTACAAAAGTCAATGGGGCAAGCCAGATTTGCTCAACAACCTCATGATTCAGTTAACAACCGCAGTGTTTCACTTAAAAACCTTGGCAAAAAAGGGTATAAAATGGGACAAAACTCACTTAGCAATGCCTTGCTTAGCAATGGAAGTTTGGGGCTCAATGGTGGTCCTTAATAGAGGACTACCTTGTATACATCTTGTTTACTGCACAATCCAGAATATCTGAATGCGACTTTCAATCAAATGTGTGCACTCAAGATGTAAAGCAGAAGGGTACAACTTGTATCAACACAGGGATTATACATTATTTTGTTTCACATGGTGTTATACCAAAAACCCTGGGCTTGAGGTGGTTCACGGGCACATCCAAAGGCTTCCAGCAGGACACAGTGAGCCCTGACTATATTTTTGACATTCCTGAAGTAAATTGTAACCTTAAGAATGAGTTTGAGATGTATAGTAAATACAGCTGCTCCTTTAAAAAAAACCCAACTAAAACTGGTGATGAATCTTAATGGATGTTAGAAGTATTCAAGAGTTACCCTCGTGAATCTCACTATGAGACAACTGTAATAATGATACAATTGGCAAAGAGAAAATAATCACACAAATCCAATTCAAAGAGGAATGAAATATACAAAGGAAAGGACATTACTCTGAGAACTCTTATCTTAGTTTAACAGTATTCTCCCAGGGCGAATTGGCTAAAAAAAATTTAAATGTTACAATTTTCAATTGTATATAACACAATTTCAAGAATCACGTGAGAACTTTGCTGAGGGATCAGGAGAATGTTTTCTAGAATTTGACTTCTAGCATGGAATAAGTTCCCTATGGAACTTCACATGTGGAAGGTGGAGAGGGCCATTTATGCTGCTTAGTGTCCACGGTCAATCATCCAGGTCATGATTGTCCAAAAGGTGTTTTTTCCAAAAGGCAACTGGACTTTCTTGTTTTCTTTTCCCTCGAAAACATTTCACTTCTCAACCAAGAAGCTTCATCAGTTCTAACTTATGCTGTTGAGCCTATTAGTTCTTATTAACCTGCCTTTAAGTATATGGTGGGTGAAGAATGCAAGCTGATACACATTTATTTAGAAGTAAGTGCTACTGTGTCCAAATCGTAAATATATTCTAAATAAAATAAGAAAATTAAGTAAGAGATCTTTTCCTCTTTTTTTTTAAAAAAAATACCTTTTGTTTGGCATCCAGGATTTTGGCTTCTAGATCAGCAGGTATTATTTTGCCCCTGCAATCAAAGTGAAATGTGAAAGCCAAATCTGACATACAAGAAAGAAGAATGAAAAAAGGACTAAACAGGAATGAAACAAGCCAAAACAGTAGGGCATTCACTGATGCTGTTATTAATTTCCTTATCATTGTTCCAACCTAAACATAAACACAAAGACACCCAGGTAAAGATGTATAAATATCTCACCTTTCATCGCACTTTATTAAAATCACATTTTCAGTACCAAATCCAAGTGCAGCTCCAGCTTTCTTTATTGAATAGTGACTCTGAAACAACAATCAACAGATAATTAACCTCAGTTTGCTATGATTCTCTTTGAATTCCAAAATGCTAAGGAGAAAGAAGGGAAATGAAACAAAATAGACATAGTCTCTCCAGAACAAGGCTGATGACAAAAATCACAATATCCAGTAATTAAAATCATGATAATTGAACTTATTGAGCTCACATGTTCTGAGGTAAAAAGGACCAGTTTAGGCACTGCAGACATGCCTTTGGTTTTGACTTCTGGGAAATATTTATAGCGGGCAGCCATGATGCTATACATATTGGATATAGCGCCACCTATAATGAGAGGACCCAACAATAAAGTATTAGAAAAGTGAAAATAAGAAATCTGACACAGTAATATGACAAAGGCATAAATGGTATTCATGAAATATGATGCGAATGTAGCCAAAAAAGCATCAATATCCAATGAACCAATAGATAAAGGTTAAGGATAATCACCTCTGTTTTACTCAAGGCTAACTCCAATTTTATGAATATTACCTTTTTTTAAGGTGGTTTGCAAAAATTCCTTCAAGTTCTTCAGGAAGTGGTGAACTAGATATGATTTTAGGAAATCTCTGCTTAGATATTGAGACCCAGAAATTCTATTGGGCCCAATAATTTTGTGTTAGTTTGGATATCATCATGGTTACATGCAAGCAAAACATACGTTTGCATTTCTGTTAAAAGAGAAGCCTACTAAGATTTTAGTTAACGTGGTATTTTTAAACTACCTTAAGCCACATTGTCAGGAAAGCTTAGAAAAGTTAACTTTGCTAATATTGAGGGCTGCAATAATTAAAGTAAGCAATATTAAAGCATGGAAAATCCATCACCATAAATCATTATGTAATGTTAGCCCCATTTAATACAAGTAAGAAGGTGAAAAACCTAAAACTTATGTAAATTATAAAATAGGAGAATGTTCTTTGTTTGGCCTCTGAAGGAAAGCAATTTAGAGACTGTAACTCAAATCAAAAGGATTTAGTAACACCTTTTCAGAGTAATCAAGATGAATCAAAAAGCATAAGCTTTTGTGAACTACAGTCTGCTTGAACTGATATCATGGAGTGCTTCTCCAGAAGAAGGCTTCAAAAGCACATTCTGAAGATCTGCCCAGCCTTTCAGGAATGGGCTTCTTATTTTGTTTTTTCTTTCATTTTCTGTCCTATCCTTTCCTCTCTAAATGATGGTTTTTAGTGTTCTGCAGAGAGCCATTCCTACAGTTCCTTCACAATCATCATGGAGCTTAGATGTTCTAGGCACCAACACATGAGACAGGCAGATAGTGTTCTGGATTCATTACTTCAGCCATTCTCCAGACAATTCTGTAAAGATGGGCAGGACTTTATCCCACACTACACTACAAGTCTGAATCAATGGGTGAGTGATGTGATTAAGACCAACTGCTGAGTTTTTGTTAGAAGTTCGAAACCAGAAAGAAGTACTGGAACGAAAAAAAGGCATATTTGGCCCTCTGTAGTTTTTCTTTTAACATTAGTGACCACTCATTGTCTTCCATATTAACAGAAATACTACCAATAGAAAAGAAGACCTATTTTCTTTATCTGAACACTAAGATTTTCATATTCTTACTGGATTAGATCTAATAAAGGTAATTTCATTCACAGCACTTTTGAGTTGCATTTATGCACAAACTAAATACTTTCTCCAAAGTTGGAAAATAGTTCCCCAAATTTCCATGGTGACTGAGAACTCTTGGTTTGAAATCCAACACAGTCTGGGGAAGGCTACTTAAGAGTAACTCTCTGCATTCAACAGAACAAAATAATAAAAATTGAAAATCTCACAGGAATGTTTGTGATATGGATTACTTGGAATAACATTCAATCTGTTAGAGAAATATTATTTAGAGGGAGCACTGTCGGTACAAAAAAACCCCATTTCTGCCACAATTCAGAAATTCAAGTTGGTTTTATTTATATATTTATTTGCAAAAAATGATTTCTTAATTATATTTTTCTTTGAGATTGCAGGACTGTCTCTGAATCTGCTGCAGTAAATGTGAAATTCAGCTTGACTGATTCAAAGAAATCAATTATCATAAGGCTTAATCTTAGGGAATATCTTTGATTATGGAAGCAATGGCTGATTTGATCTTTGGTGGAGCAGCTTGAACATTTATGTGAAGGCAGCCATTTGAGTAGAAGACATCAAAAGTAAAAAAAGAAAATATTTATTTTATATGTTATTTGAGATCAGCACCATCATTGACAGTCTCAATTCTCAGAAAGTTCAATCTGAGAACACCTTAGCTATTCAGTAATTATCTCGAACATAAATTTGGTTCCCACAGAACTCTCAGTTTCCCACTCTGGTGTGTTACATGGATCTAGAAGCCATCCTGCACTAATGTTGGCTGTTACTTCTGAATGCTTGCCAAAGTTCCCCATTTGAAAGGATTCAACTACGAGTCCCAAAAACTGCTGGCCTGAACTTTTTTTGTTTTTGCTAAGCTCATGTGCCCTGTATGAAAAGCAATGAAAAAGAGGAATGTGCATTTACTCACTTCTCCATCAGCCTCTGAGTGGAAGTATGGACTGGATCCATGAGGACACGAGGTGGTTGCGAAAGGAAGTAAGAGAGGGTCCACTCAGGAAAACAGACCCATTGAGGCCATCTTGCTCCAAGGCTCCCCTAAACCTCTAGCTAGCACTGCTCCTAACTATCATGCAACCACAATTTCAACTACAGGTAATTTTAGAAATGCATTCTCTAAGAAAAGTCCTTGAAGATAGTCTGACACAGTAACTTTTCCAGTGGGACCTTGATGTTTAGTACATATGCTAGCTCTAAGAGCACACAGATTATCTGCTCATTTCAGCTGCTAACTGGGTTTTGCAGCATTACGGACGCCCTGGGTGCTAGAGACAACTTGTCAAAAATAGAATGGAACCTGCCGGACCCCTTATGGACTTTTTGCTGAAATTTAAAAAAACAAAACGTATGGTTTGAAGATTAAAAAGGGTAGCTTATGGAAGAAGAAAATTATGATGTAATCTTAGACACAGAAGGTAAAATATTCATGCATTTATAATCACTGTCAAAAAGACCCTTTTTATTATTATTTTTCTTTCCTTTTTCTATTTTCTTTCTTACTAATTCACTATCCTTTTGAATTCCTTTGTTTGTTTCCTAATATTTGTCTTGGCTTTATTTCTTCAATAAAAAATAATGGAATGAAACCTACCAGGTGAGAATATTCCATCTCCATCTTTATTAGACCATCCAATAATCTCTCTCATTTTTCGAAGCGTTAGTTGCTCCATGAGTACAAAAACAGGTGCAATTTCATATGTAAACCTGTGTAAACAAACATAAATAAATATGTAATTATGAACAAATATCTAACACATGTCTCACAATAATGCATATAAACGGTATAAACTTTCAGTAGGTACTTTTGAGGTTAGTCTCATATGAGACCCCAGTTATATTCTTACACTAATCTTGGAATAAGCCTTCAATGGGCCTTATTTCTGGTTTACATGTAGAACATGTAGAATCATATTACAGTTTATTCCAGCGAGAGAGAGGAAAAAAGAAGGTTATGGAACCATTATTTGGGAAGAAAAGAAATATTCAATAACAGTAACAAATCTTCCCTTACTATACTGATTCAGATATGTGTAGATTATATCTGCATTGACTGGATGCCATGACTCCACAATGGGCAGGCAATTGTTTCTAAATGGCCCGTTCACCCTCAAAGCAATATCAGAGCATGTTTTTCTGTTCCAGTTCCAAAATACTAATAACACTTATATGCCGCTTCATAGAGCTTTACAGCCCTCTCTAAGCAGTTTACTGAGCAGTTTACATTGCCCCAACAATCTGGGTCCTCAATTTACCAACCTCGGAAGAATGGAAGGCTGAGTCAACCTTGAGCCACGTCAGGATCGAACTCCTGGCAGTCAGCAGAATTAGCCTGCAATACTGCATTCTAACCACTGTGCCACCACGGCTCTCAAAATACATATTTCCATATTACATTACCTTAAATGCTCCTATCTGTTTGGGACAGAGTACTTCAGTTTGTTGCAAGCTAACCTCAGCAGCTCATTGGCTAGTTTTCAAAGGATAAAACACCCCTTCAACTGAGTCTTTACTTACTATAGACTATAATTTCTTTTAGACATACCCTGTCCATGAGTGCTACAATAGCACTCTCGCTAGAAATCTTTCCTTGCAAATAGAAAGTTGCTTATTTGAAACCTGGAAGAATTTATTTTAATTACTGTTTTTCTTTGTTTGGACTTCCTGCTTTTCCTTAAAACATTTTATTTCCAAATAATCAAGCCATTTGAAAACTGGGGGGAGGGGTAAAGCCAGTGGTGGGATTCAGCCAGTTCGCACCACTTCAGCAGAACCGGTAGCTAATTTTTTGTTGCCCAGGCCCAGAATAGACTTCCGGAAGCAGCATCCACACAGAGAACTGGTTGTTCACATATTTGAATCCCACCACTGGGTAAACCCACAGATAACTGGCAAAATGGTAAAATATTTTGGTTGTTGTCTTAAGCAGGGGGGAAAATAGAAACATTCAAGGAAATGAAATTATTAATTTGAAGAAGTTACTATTGGATTTCTAGCTAGCTGCCTTCTATTTGAAAGCAAGAGTTACAGCCTTTGTGCTATTGCAGCAATCACAGTAAAGTAGCACTCAAGAGTCATTAGAAACAGGTCAGTAAGAAAAAAAGTTTCAAAAGCAGCTTGTAGTCCCTACGGAATAACAGAACATAGTTGGAAGGGACCTTGGAAGTCTTCTAGTTCAACTCCCAGGCGAAGCAGAAGACCCTATACCATTTCAGACAAATGGCTGTCCAGTCTCTTCTTAAAAACTTCCAGTGTTGGAGCACCCACAACTTCTGGAGGCAAATTGTTCCATTGGTTAATTGTTCTAACTGTCAGGAATTTCTCCTTAGTTCTAGGTTGTTTCTCTCTTTGATTAGTTCCCATCCATTGCTTCTTGTCCTGCCTTCTGGTGCTTTGGAAAATAAATTAACCCCCTTTTCTTTGTGGCAGCTCCTCTAATAGTAGAACACTGCTATCATGTCTCCCCTGGTCTTTCTTTTCACTAGACTAGACATACTGCAACCGTTCTTCATATGTCTTAACCTCCAGCCTCCTATCATCTTTGTTGCTCTTTTCTGCACTCTTTCCAGAGTCAACATCTTTTTTATATTGGGGTGACCAAAACTGGATGCAGTATTCCAAGTGTAGTCTTACCAAGGCATTATAAACCGGTATTAACACTTCACGTGATCTTGATTCTATTCCTCTGTTAATGCAGCCTAGAATTGCATTGGCTTTTTTGGCAGCTGCAACAAATGGATATGTATTTTGATACTTTAATATGTAAGTGTGTGTTCAATTAAACCATGTATATTATTCCAGACAGATAGGAGGGCACAGAAGGAGGAGAATTGTCCAAGAGCAGGACATGGTATTCTGCTGTCAAGAACGAATATACAAGGAATTGCCAAAGTGTCTTAGCTCAGACAAGATTTTCTTAAGTCTGCTTAGACTCAAACAAGCATGAGCCTAAGACAGGAGCATTTTAAAAAGCAAATATCTGTATGCCATAAGAGTAAATCATCGAGTATTAATATTATAGCTGTATTGCTACTCAGTCCCAGGAAATAATAGACAATAAATATTTTTACTTGGCAAACTGCTGGCTTTCTGTTTCCCAAACAAAATTATTACCTAACATAGAGAGTTAGGAAAACAGCATCCTAACATCATCAAAAGGCTACTGAGAAAGAAAATTAGAAATACTAACCCTGCGCTTTAAAAAAAAAAAAGTCATAGTTTACAGAGATGTATTTGACTTAGACTCTCCAAAGAGAGCTAATTATAAACACCATACTATCAATACCTCTCAGCAGTAATTAAAAAGGGCAATATTCTAATTACCAATTACAGGTAACAAAACGACAATTCACTGTTTTGTCCATTTAGTACAAAACATACCCATAGCTTATAGTTTAATATATTGTCTATTTCCCCCCCGCCCCATGTACCAACATTCCCATATAAGCCATTTTGTTCTCTTTGAGGAACAAGAAAATGATAAAGAAGAATTACTTTGGATATCGAGTGGAAAGTTTTCTTTCATTAAGGTTGCAGCAGAAGGCTATTACGTCTCACTTAAAGTATACTGGAAATAAACCAAAGAGAAGCTAATTGCTGTAATATAATTCTTCCACTCTATTGGGTAACAAAGATCGCAACTAAGTCCTGTCAGCTGTTACAGCAGGACAGTAGATAATTATGCCTCAACAATTAAAACAGTATGCTACATTGGGGGGAGCTGCCAAATTTCAAGGCTCATAACATTGGAAGAGACCATTTAAGCCATGCAGTTCAACACTTACTTGCAGCCAGAATATAAACAAGAACACTTCCAAAGAGGATGCTCATGAACCTACGGATACAACTCATTCTGAATGTACATCGACAGGCCAATCAGAACTTTCTGGGCAAATGATTTGATACGGTTTCTATGAAATACAAAACATTGTGCATTCCTATGGTATTAACACATTGGATTTACATTAATGTTCAATAATGAATCAGTTAATTGCCTTCTTTCCGCTTACCCCAAAGCAAGCAACGATTGCAACGATAAAGCAATAAAGGGAACACACTGCTGTGGCACATCTGATGATTTTAAAAGTCAGCAGTTGTAAGTAAGCAACATAACATGAAAAGGTAGAGTGAAGCAGGTGGAACAAATCCTGAAAATCCAGCAAGGTAGCCCCTCCTGATACTGCAACCTCCAGAAGAAGGGTGGGATTTATTCTGTGTTGGGCATCTACCATTAGTAACACAATGCTAGGACAGATACTGTGTTTCCCCAAAAGTAAGGCCTACCCCGAAAATAAGCCCTAGGTTGATTTTTGGGGATGGGCCTAATATAAGCTAGGGGGGGGGGGTAAGGGAGGTGAAGCTGCCCCCATGTTCCCTGCACCCACTTACCTTCCAGCCAGGCCTCTCTTCGCTGGCCCACTTCTTCTGCAGTGTCCCCAGGCCTGCATTTCTCAGTTACAGGCCTTTCCAGAAGGCCTCTGCAGCCAAGACCCGAGCTATGGATTCAATCCATAGCTCAGTTCTTGGCTGCATAGGCCTTCCGGAAAGGCCTTTGACTGCAAAATGTAGTCCGGGGCTCCATTCTGAGCTGCAAAATGAAGCTGCCACAGAAGAAGGGGGCAGGCTGGATGGGGCTGTCGGTGCTGGAGGTGAGTGAAAAAGACACCCCCCCCCCCAAATAAGACCTGGTGCCTCTTTTGGAGGCAATAAATAAATAAGACCCAGTCTTACCGGTATTTTTGGGGAAAGTATAAGGCCTTGGAAATCAACACTGAAAATCCTGCATATTTTGTATTTCATTCAACAATATCTGATGCATTTTCTATTCTCTTGGCATTTCATTTACTTAGGGATCATTCCCTCCTCCCCCTGCCTGCTTTGGATGGTTTTTCTTTTTTTCTGTTTCTTTTTCCATTCTCCATGGTTACTGGAGACAGACATCAACAGCTCCTCCCAGTGGGCACCATTTTAACTTTCCCAGAAAGCTCTGCAAAATGTTTGCTAGTACAAAAAAAAAAAAAAGGTCAGGTTCGGTGACTGAATTGGTTCAGCTTCCATTCTGCAGAAGTGGAAGGGAGGAAATAACAGCCACCAAAGAGAGTTAGCAATAGTAATAGCACTTAGACTTATATACCGCTTCACAGTGCTTTACAGCTCTCTCTAAGCAGTTTACCGAATCAGCATATTGCCCCCAACAATCCGGGTCCTCATTTTACCGACCTCGGAAGGATGGAAGGCTGAGTCAACCTTGACCCTGTCAGGATCGAACTGCTGAACAGGAGCAGAAGTAGCCTGCAGTACTGCCTTCTAACCACTGCGCCACCAGATCAATACAAAAACCCTCCTCCTTTTTCTTGGGGTAGTGGGGGGGGGCACAGCATTTCTTTTGCAGTGCCCCCCCCCACTAGCAGTGGCAAGGAAATGCACTTGACGATTGCTCCTGTTCATTTCCCAAGCTCATCCCAACCATTGCATTGTTTGGAGATGTTCCAGGGGAGGGAAAGAGATGGGTAGAATGTAGTTGCCAGTAACAGCTGCCATTTTTATTTTTATTCCTTGGATAACAGTGAAATAGATGGGGCTGGCCTTAGGGGGCAGATGCTGCAAGCAGTGATGGCAGCCCCCAAGCTGTCAGAGGAAAGCGTGACATACTCCAGACAAACAATCATGGGACCTCTGAGCTTGCCTGCCGTGGCAGGGATGGTAGGGGGCCTTGTTCCACCTTTGTCTTGAGCCTGCCCTGATTTTCTTTTCCAGCCATATGCTGGAATTATGTAATGTTTATCTGGGAAGAAAACAGTAGCCACAAAACAGTCTGCTAATGTTTGTTCTGCTGCTGCTGTCACTGCAGGCAACAGGGAATAAGAATAAAAAGCAGGACCACAAAGGGAGAAAGCCTCTCCAAAGGAAACCAAGTACTGAATAGCCTTTTCACAAAGAAATGAAGCTTCCAGCAAAAAGCAAATTAAATTTATCAAGGGAACCAACATCGTTTCAAAGAACAAACATGTCCGTTCTATTATATATTTATTTATTTATTTATTTATTTATTATTCCCATTTATACCCCGCCCTTCTCCCGAGGGACTCAGGGCGGCTTACAGGTAAATAAAAACAGTACAATACAATAAATATCTAAAAGCCAAATTAAAATATATATTAAATGACCTGTATTAGATTTAAAATTATAAAATCCCTTTAAAATCCCTATAAAATCCCCCCCTNAAAAAAAAAAAAAAGGTCAGGTTCGGTGACTGAATTGGTTCAGCTTCCATTCTGCAGAAGTGGAAGGGAGGAAATAACAGCCACCAAAGAGAGTCAGCAATAGTAATAGCACTTAGACCAGTGTTTCTCAACCTTGACCATTTTAAGGCATGTGGACTTCAACTCCCAGAATTCCACAGCCAGCATTGCTGGCTGTGGAATTCTGGGAGTTGAAGTCCACATGCCTTAAAATGGTCAAGGTTGAGAAACACTGACTTAGACTTATATACCGCTTCACAGTGCTTTACAGCTCTCTCTAAGCAGTTTACCGAATCAGCATATTGCCCCCAACAATCCGGGTCCTCATTTTACCGACCTCGGAAGGATGGAAGGCTGAGTCAACCTTGACCCTGTCAGGATCGAACTGCTGAACTGCTGGCAGCCGGCAGTCAGCAGAAGTAGCCTGCAGTACTGCCTTCTAACCACTGCGCCACCAGATCAATATAAAAACCCTCCTCCTTTTTCTTGGGGTAGTGGGGGGGGGCACAGCATTTCTTTTCAATAGCAGTGACAAGGAAATGCACTTGACGGTTGCTCCTGTTCATTTCCCAAGCTCATCCCAACCATTGCATTGTTTGGAGATGTTCCAGGGGAGGGAAAGAGATGGGTAGAATGTAGTTGCCAATAACAGCTGCCATTTTTATTTTTATTCCTTGGATAACAGTGAAATGGATGGGACTGGCCTTAGGGGGCAGATGCTGCAAGCAGTGATGGCAGCCCCCAAGCTGTCAGCGGAAAGCGTGACATACTCCAGACAAACAATCATGGGACCTCTGAGCTTGCCTGCCGTGGCAGGGATGGTAGGGGGCCTTGTTCCACGTTTGTCTTGAGCCTGCCCTGATTTTCTTTTCCAGCCATATGCTGGAATTATGTAATGTTTATCTGGGAAGAAAACAGTAGCCACAAAACAGTCTGCTAATGTTTGTTCTGCTGCTGCTGTCACTGCAGGCAACAGGGAATAAGAATAAAAAGCAGGACCACAAAGGGAGAAAGCCTCTCCAAAGGAAACCAAGTACTGAATAGCCTTTTCACAAAGAAATGAAGCTTCCAGCAAAAAGCAAATTAAATTTATCAAGGGAACCAACATCATTTCAAAGAACAAACATGTCCGTTCTATTATATATGCTAAGTGTATCGTGTTTCTAAAAGGCCACGGTAGAACGTTTAACTTATTTAATAACGGGCTGGTTCCGGAAACTCCCTTCTATAATCAGCAAGCTTTTTCTCTGTGCAAAAGGTCATGGAGATTTGCATACAATACATTCAAGGAATGAATGAAGAATTAACAGAAAAGCACAAAATGGCAAGCTATTGCATCCAGAAAGATACCTTGCCAATATTGTGGCAATATTATGTACATTTACATTTTGCTAAAGTGCACACAAACATATGTCTGCTGAAGTGCTACAATAGGTAATACACAACTTCAGGTAGGTAAATGTTAAATAAAGGAATTAATGCCTGGGGGAGCCTGGGGTGGGGGTAGGAATTTACAAGTAATAAAATAGGCACTGCGATGCAAGATATGCTTGTTAGCAATTGTGTTATAAGGTCACATATAAGCATGGAACTGGCAGCGCTTGTTAGAGACGGCGTAGTGCATCAGGAATTTCTTTCCTATTCTGTGCCATACCCCACCATACTACGGTCAGCTGTTTAGATGCACTATGCTTACACAGAGCTCTAGCAATCTTCCAAAGGAGCTCTCACCCTATCTAGAACAATAACCACAGGAGCAGTGACAAAAAAAGTGGGTTGGGTGATGCGGCAGGAATGTCCATAATGCTGCACTGCAAATGTCTGTCAGCTGCTCAGCTGGGCCCTTTTTACACATCCTGGAGCAATTTTTGGTAGGCGATAAAAGTCACCGGTTTAGATATTTATGAGAAGTTTGCAAGCTGCACCCCTCCATGAGGAGAGCGATTGGTGATGTTTTCTTCCCCTCCTGGTGAAATTTAGTGGAAGGAGAAGAAAAAAAAAATCCTTTCCTCCATGTGTCTGTTTGCAGTAAAGAAGGACGGTACCATTTGCTGACAGCATGGTTTCAGCAGAGTAGAAATTGGCAAGGGAAACAAGAAATGTCATGTTAATTCGGTTTTCTGGTAGGTCAGTGATGGGAAAGTAACCCTTTAACTTGGTCATGTGGAGAAGCCTTAAGACATAAATCTTTAATGAAGGACTAAATTGTTGGACTGAGGTAAGGGCAATCAAAGTCTAGTCTACCCTCAACCATTGAAGCTTGCTGAAAGCACTTCCTTTGGTCCTGTTACTTTGTCTCAGAGTGCCATACCATACATGTTTCAGTTGTTCTTGTGGGGAAAAATTAGGAATGTTGCGTGTACCACCTTGAGCTCCTGAATGAAACACAGGCAATAAATCTAATAAATAATTAGACATACATTTCACTGGAGGGTAATGATTAAAAAATACTCCATCATCTCACTGAATTCCATGGAATATAAATTTTAATAACTTTGTCTGGACTGGGTCCTTCTATCAATTTTTCTAGGATACTGTGGAACATAAATAAGTTTAACTAAAAATAGGTCCCTTTGCTGCTTGAATAGTAGCACTGAACGGAAAAATCAAAGGCAGAAGAAATAATACACAGACTATTGTACACTAAAGTAGAAGAGGAAGCTTCTGTCAGGTCAAAAATCTTGCAGAATTCAACAGAAGGACATATATGGCAATTCATCAAGCTAACATAGGCATTACGGCTCAATAGAACCTCTTTAGTGGACAATTAGACATTTCCTTTTCAATTTGCAGGTGAAATGCCACCATCTTATAACACACAACTTTTCTGTCTTGTTGCATTTTCAACCACTTATGAATACAGCCATCATAGCATGTATAGACATACAGGGACACAAGATATATTAAAACAAGATTCTAAATTCACTTTTGACTAGGATAAATGCAGCCCTATCATTCTTTCTAAAGGTCTTACAGATCACTACAGAGTCCCCATCTCCCATTAGGCTGTGCCTAATGAGAATGAGAAGAGGCAGAATCTGGCCCTTTGTAGAAAAAATTTTTTGTCAACCTCTGCTCTGGTTGGTTGCTTTGTACACTGAGAGCTTATGCACTGGAGACAAATTCCTTGTGTGTCCAACCATACTTGGCCAATAAAGTTTTCTATCTATTTCTATTTCTATTTCTATTTCTATTTCTATTTCTATTTCTATTATTTCTATTTCTATTTCTATTTCTATTTCTATTTCTATTTCTATTTCTATTTCTATTTCTATTTCTATTTCTATTTCTATTGAGGATGAAGTTTCGTTCTTCGAGCTTGTGGGTTGGTTTCCGAACGTTTCATTACCAGGCTGGGTAATATCTTCAGCGGAATTTAGGGGACGTCAGTTAGAACACTGACATTGACATCCCCTAAACTCTGCTGAAGATGTTACCCAGTCTGGTAACGAAACATTCGGAAACCAACCCACAAGCTCGGAGAATGAACCTTCACCTTCATCCTACACCCGAGCTACAAATATTTGCCACTATTGCATTCCATTTCATTCTTTGGCTGTTTCTCCTTTCCTCTCACATACAAACCCATAAATTTCCCTCCATAAACGCCATAAGACAACATAACCCCAGAGCTGCCTTAGTGTTTTCCAATATTTCCTAGCTACAATTGTACCATAACCTGTAATTAATTCATCTAAGCATACATCATTATCTTTCTGCCTATAAGAGAGGAGCTCGGATACAGGTGAAAGCAAGTGAAGAGAGCTAAAGAAACAGATTTCCCTGTCTTCTTGTTCAAGCTTTTGTAAAATTCACATAGATATAAGTCTGAAGGTTTACTGCTTGTTTAAAAAGACTTGACTGCTGGTATTTAATAGCATTGGAGCTCAGCAATTATCCTTCACTAGGGCTTTCCTGAAGTGCTGGTATACAACTCAACTTTGCCCACGATCCCCTTGGATTTGAATCTGAATTCTGGGTAACAAAGAAAAGCAAGGCTGTGCTTACATGTTTGTATTAGCTGTAGATGTCAGCCATTCTCCAGCCAAGCCAATGATATCAAGCCCTGTAGAAAGCTGATTGAAAAAACGAGGGTGACCTAGAAAAAAAAATCACAGCTGCTTAAATATCATCGCTATCAGTTCATCCATATTTATATCCATTATAGAGAAAATAGAGAAGGGAAGGGAGGGAAGGGACAACTAACTCTATACATTTATCAGCAACGTTGTAGAGGAATTATGAGTTCAGAGGACATTCCTTCTTAACTTTATGAATAGGAAAAAATACAGTAATTCTTGCATTTTTTTTAGTACAACCATTCATTTAGCAACCGTTCAAAATTATAATGGCAGTGAAAAAGTGACTTACAATTAATCCTTGCACTTAACAACCATTGCACCCCCACGGTCACGTGTGATGAAACTTCAGGTACTTGGCAACTGGCATGTATTTACTCCAGTTGCACTAACCCCGGAGCCACGTGATTGTCATTTGTAACCTTCCCAGCTGGCTTCAACAAGCAAAGACAATGGAGGAAGCTGGATTCACTTAATAATGTGTGATTCACTTAACAACTGCAGTGATTCATTTAATCGTGGCAAGAGTCGCAAAACTGAATGCAATTCACTTAATCGCCTTGTTTAGTAATGGCAGTTCTGATCCCAATTGTGATCCTATATATATATATATATATTATCTTTGAGTTTTGGTGCACCCTGTCAGCCCAAATATGGAAGAAAGGAATCTTTTGCCTGTATCAGCTCAAACTAGAGCTATCCACCGGCAGCATTCGCAACTGCGACATAATATGTGTTTTTCAAAATTTTGGATTGCTGACAAAGAATTAATTAATACACACACACACACACACACACACACACGATCTGTTCACTTTTGGTGTCTTACAAATGGCATTTCATTCCTAGAATTCCGCAGCCAACATGGCCCAGCACAGCATTCTGGAACTGGAGAATACGCAAGTTGGTGATGCCTAATCTAGACAATAAATTAGAAAGTAGGAGACATAGCTTTGATACATCCTATCTTTCATTTGAAGGTGATTGAAAGGGAAATAATTCTGTCACAACTGTCGGAGAATGTATTTAGCATCAGTAATAACATTTTTTTTTAACTTCGAGCCCTTCCATTTGAGCTGGCTGATTATGTATGTGTACAGCAAGTTTTTAGATGACAGCCAATCCCACAAGTATATAGAAAATCCTTTAAAATGTGTTTCCTTGTTTCTTCAGGCTACACTAGACTGATCCATCAAATCAACCTCTGGAGAGTTAGGGAAGTTCTGTCAGCAATAGAGACCACCACCAGCTCATATCCAGATGGGAATATCCCACAGTGGCTGTTTTGGTGTAGTGTTCTATTGTGTGCTGCCTGCTACTCATTCTGATTTTTCCGTATTAGTTATCATCGGCAGCAATACAGGACTAGCTGTAGATATCTCTGTTTAATGAATATAGTTCTTAAAAATACGTTTTTATCTATTTCGTGACTCTAATGCAGAATTTATCCATGTACATATAAAATGATTGATTGCCAAATATATACCGTATTTAGTCATGCAATATGAACAGTTTACATTATTGTTTCAGTGGCTGCTTTTATAGTGATTTGCCCATTAAAGGCATAACCCCAGCCTGCATTTCACATGATAGCCCCTTGCATGCTACTAATGCTAATCTTATTCTCTTTGTCATTTGTAGATGCCAGGAACTGCCCTTAGCAGCAGGTAGAAAAGAAATCCTTCCTTCCCTCCCTCCCTCCCTCCCTCCCTCCCTTCCTTCCTTCCTTCCTTCCTTCCTTCCTTCCTTCCTTCCTTCCTTCCTTCCTTCCTTCCTTCCTTCCTTCCTTCCTAAATCTTTCATCATCTTATTTTGAAAGCAAAACATAATCCATTCAAACTTAGTCATACCTAACTTCCATTGAAATAATGTGGAGAATGAAGTCAAACTCATATATATGAAGAAAAGTCTGTTTTGGTATTTGTGCCAGAACAATTATATTAAAACAGTTTATCACATTGAAGACTTCATCCCTATGCACATCTATTAATAGTAAGCACTTTTGAGTGTAGTGAGACTTAATTATAAAATAAATTATAGATTGCCCTGTAAATGTGAAATAAGCATGTTATTTATTTTAAAGTGTTTTGGGGTTTTAAGGATTGATATCAAATAATATCTCATTATTTTAAATGAAAGAAACATACCTTAGCTTCAACGTTAGAAAACAGATTTAACTTGCAGAAGGATCTAGCTCTGGAGAAAGACAGTAGATCCTTTTCTCATGAAAGTAGTAGTGCCCTTTGCCTATATCTTTCTGTTGTTTTGGAGACTGAACAATCTTTTCCAATCTGCTAGATCTCAACTCAAAATAGTCAAAATACCGTGCTGGGTGGAGTTAATCTAACACCTCTGAAAAACACCAGATTAAGTAAGGCTGATTCCAAAGATGATATTTGTAGGCAAAGAGCATATTTAGGATCAGCCTTACTTAAGCTGGTATTTTTCAGAGGTGTTGGACTAAGTCCTATAATCTGTAGAGCAAGCATATTTTGCCACTTTTTATCTGTATATCTGCTAGTTCCTACATTCCAAGGCAGGAACAATGCTAGGAGTGACATATACTGATTTAGTTTTAAGTAGCATTTTACACTGTATACCCTTTATAGCTACTATACTTAGTACAGTAGTTAAATGTTTGGTGAGTAGCTAGTTGTACAGAATCAGGACATGCTTAATAAACACTCCTCTCTTAGGACATCTCATGTTCACATCTATCATGCCAAATTCCGACTATCATGTCTTGCTGCAGCAATACATATGACCAAACTTGGAGAATGATGAAAAGTGATCTCCAGTCCAAAGGTTATATTTGTGTTTGTTGTGCCTTGCAGACACTGATTTTTTCTGACAATGATTCAAAGCCGTAGGCAAGAACTCTGGTGCATTTTTCAACAGGCACAAGAATGACGTTTGCTTTCTCCACCAGACCTCATATGAACAGGGTTTTTAAAGGCAAGCTTCTGAAGTAAAATAGTACATTACAGTCTTGCCACCTTCCAGATGTGGATTTACACAGGAACATCGGATCTATTTGTAGGCCACACTCCAAAGCCAAAAATCTGCATACTTGAGAATTCAATCTACCTCAGTTGGAATGTCCCATCCCTACTGCAAACCCAGCGGTAGTAATTACATGCTTAGCACTGACACGTCACTAGAGTCCAGAATGGGACCTGGGCTAACGCTATTACATTCTTCAGGCAGAAGGAAGCTGTACAAAGTTAAGAATCTTGCTAATGAAGAAGCAATCTTAAGTGTAATCAAAATCAGGGTCCCTTTAAAATAGTAGACACATTGCGAAAAACCTCCATTGCTTTTTCCTAGTCCCTAGGAGAGCCCCCTTGGTCTTCATACTCCATCAAACCACCACAGAACTTCACTGGTCTCCTTGGATGGCCAATTTACCATTCTCTGAGATTGAAAAGCAGGATTACTGGTCCGATGCAAATTAGAGAGTAAACCAACCAAATATGAGAACTCTTTTTCTCTGTTCTGCTCACAGATAGGAATTTCCCCATTATGCAATAAGGATTCTCCCTGCTTATAAAGGAATAAAGTCCTATTGCCATAGAGAACTCCATGCATATAAAAAAGGCTACTGCATGGCAATTAGCAGGATTTAAAAAAAACAACAACAACAACAACCCATGGCTTTCCTAAGGATGTAAAAGTACATCCTTGATTTGCTTTTTTTTACCCCCAATCATTTCTTTTGCACAAAGTCCCCGAAAAGAGGCCGAGCTATAGAGATTTCTACAATTGCAGGGCTAGGAGACCTGCATCATGTATTTCTAACCTTTTGTCCCAAGGCAGCTCTTTTAATGAAGCATCCCATACCTATGTGGCAGATTCTCTTTTTTCTTCTCACCTGTTCTTGCTGCATCAGACTAAAGGTCCATTTCCCCCCTTTCTTTTCGTGAATGACCAAAGATGCTTCTGGAAGCTTAGAAGGAGGACATAATGGCCATAGTCTTTCTCTATGGTTTGCCTTCAGCACTTGGTAACTTGAGAGATTACCGCTGAATAGGGAAGATCCTTCATTAGGATTTTTCCTGCATAACTATCCAGAGCAGTGGTTCTCAACCTGTGGGTCGGGACCCCATTTGGGGTCGATTGACCATTTCATGGGGGTCGCCAAGCAAGGCTGTCTGCCATTTTTTTTGTCTGCCATTTTTTTGTCTGCCATTTTTTCCTCCTTTTCCAGCGGGTGCCTTACCTCCCTTGGGCTGGGCCAGCTGATGGTCGGCCTGCTCCGTCTCTGCTGCTTGCCAGCTATGCCTCGGCCGGCGCAGGGGCGGAACCACGCATGCGCGGCGCTCCCGGGCAGGGAAAGTCTTCGACTTACGACCGGTTGGGTAGTCCTCGACTTACGACCGGTTTAGTCCTCGACTTACGACCGGTTTAGTTCTTGACTTATGACCGGTTGGGGTCGCGGCATTAAAAAGGTTGAGAACCACTGATCCAGAGGAAGAGAGCATTTATTAAATGGAGCAAATGTGTGTCATGTCACCAAAGGGCGAGCTTAACAATGGCTTAAATGGGCACTGCCAGTTGGGCAGATTTGGCTGCCTCTCCTCCACTTGGTTTACTGATAATTGAATTTGGATGAAAAAGATCTATCTAGAATTTCTAGCTCCCCATTGGATTAATACCTTACTGAAATAATATTCAGTAACCCTAGTTCACCACCCCAATTCTTTCGTATAGGAAAAGGAGGAGGTGATTGCTCTCTTACTGCTAATCTTTGTAAAAAAAATAATAAGTTCCTCTCCAGAGCTTATTAGTAGTTAATTTTTGTTCCCCTTGAAATGTGGATTGAAAGCATTTCAAGCAATCACTTCACCTCTGAAACAGATTGTTCTTCAAATACTCTAATTTCTTAAAGAAATCTGAAGTCATTCAAAAATGACCGGAAGCGAGAAATTTCTCTGCGGAGTGATAAGTTATCGGTAAAGTTGGAAGTATTAATGACTGAGGAATCCTAATCACCCTTCTTCCCTCCCCACCCCTCTTTTTTGGTATGAAATGTCTATGGAATATAAAGACAAAAAAGTACAAATTCATTTATGCCCTCATTTACCTAATGATATTGTTCCCTTGGGACACAAGCAGCTTGCATTTCATCAGGTAAAAGCAATTAGGATTTTTCCGTTGTGCCTTTATATAAGCTGGCTATAGCCAGTATTGTAAAATGCAAAATATGAGTGACAAATGAATCAGCCAGCAGTCTCCCTAATGATAGCAACAAGCAAGGAGCCTTTGCATATGTATGTACTCAGAATACATGCACTGCAGGGTGACTGCCTGGAGAAATAAGTCAATTTTTTCAATGAGAAGAAGGAAATTGAATTTAAAATAAATTTCCTGCTGATACTTTTTCATTGTTGTTGTTAGTTGCAAAGTCGTTTCCGACCCATTGCGACCCCATGGACAGTGTTCCTCTAGGTCTTCCTGTCCTCTACCATCTTCTGGAGTCCATTTAAGTTCACGCCTACTGCTTCAGTGACTCCATCCAGCCACTCAATCTCTGTCGTCCCCTTCTTCTCTTGCCCTCAATCTTTCTCAGCATTAGACTCTTCTCCAGTGAAAAAGCGAGGGTGGCCAAAGTATTTGAGTTTCAACTTCAGGATCTGGCCTTCTAAAGAGCAGTCGGGGTTGATCTCTTCTAGGACTGACCGGTTTGAACGCCTTGCAGTCCAAGGGACTCGCAGGAGTCTTCTCCAGCACCATAGTTCAAAGCCCTCAATTCTTTGGTGCTCAGCCTTTCTTATAGTCCAACTTTCACATCCATACATTGCAACTGGGAAAACCATGGCCTTGACTATATGCACTTTGATACTTTTTCATATAGGTCTTAAATAAGAGGTCTAAATCTAACCTCTAAATCCATATGATTTACAATTAATAGAGCCTTATTTACACCGGTTATTTCTTACTTACAACCAGGTTCTTATAAACACTTTTTATCTTACAATAGGCCAAATTGATTGGTTGTACTATATTTTTAAAACTATAAAAGTTATGTCTTTACAATATTTCCAGTCAGGGTCTTTCTAATGGCCAATTTCCATGAGGTTTTGTAAAGTCAAATATGAGCGTAGAGACACATAGTTGTCTTCTATTCTTTGTCCAACATCCTTTTCACTTCACTCTCTATTGATCCCACCCATTCTCAAACAGAAATGAGATGCCTACTATCAAAATCTGGGTACTGGTGGACAAACAAGAACAATTCATCTTCATAAAATAACAGTGAAAATGTTATACTGTACTTAACAGTCTGAAGTATAAATAACCAGTAACTATCAAAGATGAGAAAGCTTTATTTTATTTAGCAACGATTTCCCCAGCATTATGCTAAATTTAAGCCATATTGTGATTTCTTTGGATCTGGTTTAGTCTGTAGGGTAAACTTAACCAATTATGGTTAATTCCATAAACTCTGTTTAAATAAAGTGTGGATTGCATTGGTTGATGTGTGAACTATGTCTGTGCAGCTGGAAAGTTTATTGAAAGATTAATTGTAGGGCCAAAACAATAATACTGCGATGCTATCCTATTAACCTATACATTTTTTTTCATAAAAACACCAACTGGTATTGGCTTTTGCTACTAAAGAATTCAGACAGAGAATTATACATAAAGCAATCTATTCAAAGTAATCTTTTGTTGCTGTTATTTTTAGAAATCGGAAGAGATTCCTTCAGCCAAAATCAAAGGAAACACATTCTCTATCACTCTTCTCCCTTCTGTACTATCAGGCTGAGTGGTCAAATATGACAGACTTATGAGAACAAAAAAAATATATTTGGGGGAGATTTAATAGACTATTCTGAATCTAATGTAATAAAAATAATATGGTGGCAGAATATGCCAATTTGTTGGCACTAGGAAATCTCTTTTCCCATTGAGTTGTGTGGCTGCAGATGTGCAGATTCAGAACCCTTGTTTGGATGTTATACTGTATGCTCTCATACCAGATTCTTCAGCACAAGATTATATTTACACCTCTTTTTCCATCAGGAAATAAATTAGTGTGTATTAGTTTCTGAGGTAGTCTCCCTTCTAGATATTGACCAGACTGAAACTTGCTTAGGCTGTAATAAAGTTTGTGTATCAGGTGCATTCACAAACAGGCAAATAACAAAACTTCTCAACAATCTAATCCAGAGTTTCTCAACCTTGGTAGCTTGAAGGTGTGTGGACCCCAATTCCCAAAATTCATACTGACTGAGGAATTCTGGGAGTTGACGTCCATACATTTTCAAGTTCTCAAGGTTGAGAAACGCTGCTCTATATTCTTTACTTCATTAATAACCCAACACACACACTCACCTGTCCTCACTCCATATTTCAGAGTGTCTCTGCAGTCCACTAGAATCTGTTCAAGTGATTCTGGATTGTCGGAGAGTTCAAGGTTGAAGCCTTCCATGCCTTCCAGCAGTTGATGAGGGTGATGGAAATCCAGCACCTTGGTGGACCTATCAAAGGTTTTCTTCACATAGGTCAGGAGAATATCCACCACTTCCAGAAGGAACTGAACTGTTTGCTCCTCACCATTCTTGGCTGGCAGTAAATCTGAACAAGGGAACAATAAATAACTAATCCAGTTACAGATGGAAAAGAGTTTCCCAGCTCCTCATTTACACTTTATACCCAATGATAAAATACCCTTCAAAGTAAAATTCTAATTCAAGAAGATGATAAGTCCCACAGATGATGCATAGATGACATATAGATGATATACCCTTCCCTAGAATTTAATCCTTTCTTTTCCTGTAAGCCCCAATATAACATTGAATGGTCTTGGTTTCCCATGACCATCACCTTAGGCAAAGAGACGAACCACTCAAAACCCATGACAAACCTTATGAGGCTTGTTGTTAATTATATGCATGTATGGTATTTGTTACTTTTTAAAAAATCTAAAAATATTTTAACTACTTCTGTTACTTTTGGTGCACCCTAAGGATAATAACAGTTTGGTAGACTAAACTATCTCTGAGTCTTACTGAATTCCATTCCTGGTCTTAGGTACCGATTCATTTGTTAAGTAAGTTTTTTTGTTCTGCTTTCCCCCAAAATAACAAACAACAACACCTGGAATACTTCTAAGTAACCCATCCAGTTACTGCCATAATATGCTTGGAAAACAATTTAGGCTGAAACTGTCTGCATGGTCTATACTCTATAATCATCCAGTGAATTTTTTTGACCACATAAGAATTTGAAGCTGAATAGCTTCAGTCCATCATTTAATCAATGCTCAGCAGTGGCTCTCCTACATACCCATAAATTAATCCAGCAAAATTACTGTAATTTTCATTACCCAACATTCCTATTCTGAACATTAAATATGGATTAGTTAAACTTCATGCTGCTTAGGTCACACCAGGGGAAATGTGTGGCCCTTTAGATGTTGTTGGATTACAATCTTTATCATTGGCTATCCTGACATGAAATGCTGGATACTGGAATTTAGGAATATCTGATGAGCCCCTCACTGCGCATCTCTATTTAAAAGCCTGTTCTCTCTGTTTGGAAGTGAAAGTTGGACTCTTAAGAACGAAGACGGAAAGAGTATTGATACTTTTGGACTTTGGCCCTGGAGAAGACTCCTGAGGACACCATAGCTAGCCAAGAAGACAAGCAAATGGAAAAAAAATCAACAAATGGCAAGGTTCAAATTATCCTTCTTCCTTGAAATCAAATGTTGCTTGCTGAAGTGTTATTTTTGGCAAAATTACTAATTTGGCAAGAGGTGACAACAACAAAATTTTCTACGGTAGGAAAATACCAAGTAGACTATTCCCCTTGAAATAAGATTCCATGGTTCACTATTTTCCTCACTATACTCAGCCAAAAACAGCCTAGAATCCTGGAGTTGAAAAAACAATTTCTGTCACTGGTGTCCCTGCCCTCTGCAGGCATCCAAATTAACCTTTCCTGAACAGATGTTATCTGGCTTCTGCTCGAACACAACAGCCCTATGATCTGTTGCTAGGCAATTGGTTCTACCATCAGATGGTTCTTATGGTTAGGAATTTAGGAACATTTGATGCAAAACGGCCTGTGAAGCTTAGATTGCAATGGATCTGTTTGCTTTTAATGGTACCAGATCAGATTTTTCCTAGCTTGGGTAAATAGAATAGAATAGAATAGAATAGAATAGAATAGAATAGAATAGAATAGAATCTGGAAGGGACCTTGGAGGTCATCTAGTTCAGCCCCCCCAATCAAGCAGGAGAACCTATATCATCTCAGACAAGTGACTGTCTAGCCTTTTAAAAACCTCCAGTGATAGAGCGCCCACGATTTCTGAAGGCAAGCTGTTCCGCTGGTTGATTGTCCTCACTGTCAGGAAGTTTCTCCTTAATTCCAGGTTGCTTCTCTCCTTGATCAGTTTCTTTGACAGGCATATACTTTTGACCATATACCATGTTCCATTCACAACTAACTCATTTTCCAAAACAAATCACTTGCATTTCTTCTCCTTCTATTTAATGCATGCAGTCAATGATGTTTATTAACTTTAGATATGATATAATTTGTTCCCTGCAGAATCTATATGATGGCTACAGTCCATCTAGTTCAGTGGTTCTCAACCTGTGGGTCGGGACCCCATTTGGGGTCGATCAACCATTTCATGGGGGTCGCCAAGCAAGGCTGTCTGCCATTTTTTTTGTCCGCCATTTTTTTTTGTCCGCCATTTTTTTCCCTTTTTCCGGCGGGTGCCTTACCTCCCTTGGGCTGGGCCAGCTGGTGGTCGGCCTGCTCCGTCTCTGCTGCTTGCCAGCTACGCCTCGGCCGGCGCAGGGGGCGGAACCACGCATGTGCGGTGCTCCCGGGCAGGGAAAGTCCTCGACTTACAACCGGTTGGGTAGTCCTCGACTTACGACCGGTTTAGTCCTTGACTTACGACTGGTTTAGTCCTTGACTTATGACCGGTTTAGTCCTCGACTTACGATCGGTTTAGTCCTCGACTTACGATCGGTTTAGTCCTCGACTTACGACCGGTTGGGGTCGCGGCATTAAAAAGGTTGAGAACCACTGATCTAGTTGACTCCACCCAGGAGAAGCCTTGTGCTAAGGCAGGCTCAGCAATGCAAGCCCAGAGCTCTTCCTAGTGCAAGTCATTTGCAGCCGTTCATCAGGTGAATTAAAGCAATTTCCTCAGTTCAGTGCCCTCGAGTGGTGTTGAGCTGCCAATTTCCATAATCTCCTACCATCGTCAAGGTTCAAATCTCAGCTTGGAAAAGAGAAGACTGAACTAATAGCAGCATGTCCCTCCAATTTACTCCTGGATTCTTGGAGCCGTTGTTATATATGGGCATCCAGAATCTGGGTATAATCTACATCTCACTTGGCCTCACGAAGAAGCTAAGTCCTGGGTGAGAAACCGCATCTCTAGAAATGATAGAAAACATTTGTAGTTCGGGTGGTAGATGTTGGCGGGGGTTTGTTCTCCGAGCTTGCTATTTAGCTTCTGAACATTTTGTCACCAGGTTAGGTGACATCCTCAGCAGGACTTCGGTTGAAGCTGGTCTGACTGTTTGTATGGGTTTATTATGTTTTCACTGTGTGTTATATATCAACATTTGATCCCTGTTAGGTATATTATATCACCTAGCAAGGGCCAAGTGAGAAGCAGATAATCCTTTTCCTTTCCCTTCTGCATCGGAAGCATGCTCCAAAGATTTCAGCTTGGCTGCCTCTAAGGAAAAAGATGTGGCGCGGTCTTCCCCATTTAGGTGAATTCACATTATTTTCAGGCAGTGCCTCATTAACTGAGGATAATGGAGGTTATCACACAACAGAGTGAGAAGGCATCTACCAAACGATCATATAAGCAATCGTATAACCTAACTGGCTAAAGCCAAAGAGATTTGAGTTACAGCTCTTCCCCAGGACTCAGTGAACAGGTTCTCTACCATGCATCTGTCGTGGACATGCTGTCCCTGCGGCCAGTTCCATTTGCCTCCGTTCTAGGTTGAAGAAGCCGGAGGCTGATGTCCTCATATCCCTTGCAGGGAAGACTGCCTTCTTCCCCTTTCCTTTCCCCACATCAGCAGCTGATGGGAGAACCATCTGCCAATCCCAGGAGTGCCATTATTGGTCCTGATGTACAGCTAGGATTTTAACTACAGTATCTGTCTGAACCTGTTCCTCCTCAGTTGCCGGTTCTCCAAGTCTGCCAAGGTTGAAAAAGACAGGAGGCAAAGGAAGAGAAGAGATTCTTCACCATCCAGGCCTTTGAGCTGATCCTCTGCTTGAGGATCTAGATGAGCCCAAGAGATGACAGCCTGAATGATAGCTGACAGATCTGAGAGAGGCATTGTGTGAGTCATCTCCCCCTCCCCTCTCAGAATGCAACATGTCAGTTTTTGTTTGAGGTACTTTTGAACATGGGTTTATTCCATTCATGGAACGTAGTAAATTTGAGTTCATAAGCAGCTCCACCCTCACAACAGCCAACACGTGTGCAGGGCTTGTTTTACATACAGACCCACACCTGGCAGGTGCAATAGGAGAGGATTGTACCATGAAATAGCAGATCTCTCTCTCTGCCGCCCCCTCTCCCTCTCCTTGTCCCCCCCTCTCTTCCTCCCTTTCCCTCTCTCCCTCTCTCTCTCCCTTTCTCTCCCTCTTTCTCTCCCTCCCTCTCTCTTTCTCTCCCTTCCTCCCTTTCCCTCCCTCCCTCCCTCTCCCTCTCTCTCTCCCTCCCCCTTTTTCTCTCCCTCCCTCCCTTTTCTTTTCTCCGTCCCTCTCCCTCTCTTTCTCTCTCTCCCTCTCTGTCTCCCTCTTTCTCTCTCTCCTGCCCTCCCTTTCCCTCTCCCTCCCTCCCTCCCTCTTTCTCTCCCCCCTTCTTCTACTTCATTATACAGGCTACCACCCATACACACAGAGCTGGGAATAGGCAAGCTTGGCAACGGCAATGACATGTACAGCCTGGTTTCAAAGAATGGCTCTCCTGTTGCCCAAAGCCGAATAGTCCTAGGGAGGGTGCTGTGCAGGGACCAGAGAGGGAGATGCTCTGTAGGTGCTGGACTGATCCTCCTGCCTTGGGAATCATCCGACTTCACCATGGACAAATGGTTGGTGAAATGTCTCAGGGTGAACCCATTTGTGTAGGCATCCACAGCTAGCCACAATGGTGCCCAAATGATGGAATGTGCTTTGTGACATCATAGGCAAGCTCCAGCCTTTCCAAGGTGCGCTACAACATTGCACTCCTAAAAGGAGGAGATGGCAATACCTATTTCATCCCTTGCCCTCCTCCCTTCTTCATGGACACCTATGCCCATCTGGTGTAACTTCAGCGAACCGATTGCTTAAAGGAAAAGAAGAGCCACTTTAACAAAATAACTGCCAAGGGCAATTTTTAAACAGCTCTGGGGTCGGGGGACAGAAAGAATGCAAGATTGTGGTTCCCTAATTAAAAGAAAGTGGGGAACAGTCTTCAGGGATTAGTCTCCATCGCTGCTGGTTAGTCTCCGAAAGATTGAAAGTGACACCAGATTTAACGAAATAGGCTTCTAATGTAGATCCTCTGCAAAAAAAACCCCAACTGAATTAAAAAGACCCTCACCAATTGATCTGAATAGGAAAGGATAATCAAAACACCACAGACTGACTAACTCAGGGACTAAACAACCCGACGATTTTCAGCTGTTTTGGACTCCAGTTCCCCTCAGCTCCAGGCAAGACGGGAAATGATAGACAACGTGGGAGCTGCAATGCTAAACACCTGTGCTAATTAAAGCCAATGAAAAGTGAGGGTTGAGTTAGCAGAAGCTCTTTGGCTCATGATCATGCCAGTAGAGTATTGAGCACTTCAGCGCAGGCGGGATGGAAGTCTGCCAGAAGAATGGCATGCCCCAAACCCAGGATTAACTCCCCAGTCCAGCACAAGACATCCTGGCCAGGGAAGCTCATAAATCAAGCAGGGGAGTGATAAATAACTTGTTGCTTGTTGGATCCTAGCAGCTGCATGTAAATTGAGAAGCAGGGAGAGGAAAGGAAGGGGCCTGTCACAAAAGTCTAGTGTTATCTCCTCCAGATTAAGTGAATGAGCCTAAAATTAAATTAAAGTTTGCTCACCAAATGTATGACTCTTTTTAAAAAAAAAAAAAAAAAAAGAGAGAGAGAATCTGTACAACAGAGCATTTTTTCCACTTTGATATTTCACTTATAACAGTGGGCAACTAGAAGCCCCTAAAAGAAGAAGCGAGCCACTGAGAAAACCACAGAGCGGGTGGGGTCTCCGGTTCCCTGTGGGCAGGGCTGGGCTTGTGAAAGGAATTTGGGGAATTTTGTTTTGTCTTGAACTTGCACCAGAGGCTGATTATATCGTTTTTCATGTGTTTCTGACCATAAAAGGATGGAAA
The DNA here is from genome assembly GCF_001527695.2 of Protobothrops mucrosquamatus. Taxonomy (NCBI): domain Eukaryota; kingdom Metazoa; phylum Chordata; class Lepidosauria; order Squamata; family Viperidae; genus Protobothrops; species Protobothrops mucrosquamatus. The sequence goes on from NW_015386435.1 coordinate 746,910, forward strand.
GCTGTGCAATTAGTTTTCAAGCATCGGGATTGGCCTGGCATCCATTGATTCTATATCTGTTTGGTGTTTTTTGTTGTTTTTTTTAATGCTCAAGCTGCATGTCTCCCTGGGACAAGTTGGCAGAGACCTTCCTTTTGCACCGGGCATTTAAAGGTATACTGCTTCTGTAAATGAAGGTTCCATTTAGCTGCAGTGACTAATCCTTTAGGGCAGGGGTAGGCAACCTCGGCTCTTTTATGACTCGCGGACTTCAACTCCCAGAATTCCTGAGCCAGCATGGCTCAGCATGGCAACCTCTCCATTTCTCCTCAGCACGGCTGGCTCAGGAATTCTGGGAGTTGAAGTCCACGGGTCATAAAAGCGCCGAGGTGGCCTACCCCTGCTTTAGGGAGTATTTGAAGAACTCTCTCCAGTTTGAAGCCAAATTATGGCACAATAAGCCGTATCAGCTTCCTTTTGCTTGTCCCGGATAACTTCCCTTTCAGGCTTCTGAACTGCAAGACACCCTCGCCGGACTATCCCACCCAGAGATGACCCAAATTGCACCCACGTTCGGGGTTTTGCATAACAGGATAAGCGTTTGGCTCGCTTGCAGGCGGCACGCCTGGGGACAACCCTGAAACGACCCCAGATGCCAGCAGCAGGAGAGGGACCTCCCAGGACAGGGAAGACTCTTCCAGCTGCTTGGCCCTGGGCGAAGCATTACCCCCCAGCCCAGGGGTAGGCAACCTCGGCTCTTTTATGACTCATGGACTTCAACTCCCAGAATTCCTGAGTCAGCTACGCTGACTCAGGAATTCTGGGAGTTGAAGTCCATGAGTCATAAAAGAGCCGAGGTTGCCTACCCCTGCCCCAGCCCTGCCCTTCCCCTTTCCTAGGAAGGGAAGCCTTGGCAGGTTGGGGCTTTTGGGAGCGAAGGAAGGGAACCTGGGGGATGGGGCAGCGGGCGAGGGCGAGGGCGAGGGCCGGAGCGAGAGGATCAGGATTTTACCCCGGGCGTAGAGGTTGGAGAAGTCGGTCTCGGTCTTCTGGAAGCGGGCTTCCTTCTCGCTGTTCTCGCAAGCCAGCAGGTTCCGGGTGCTGTGCCGTTCCTTGAGCGCGCTCACCAGCCGGCTCTTGTCTTCCAGGCTGTTGTTCCTTTGCAGGAAGCCTGCGGAGCAAGAGGGACAGGTCAGCGGAGACGCCTCGACCGCGCTTCCCATGGTCGAATCCCGCCAGCCGCTGCACCCCTTGGAAAAAAAAGGGGGCCCCGAGACGCTCCCTCGGGCGCCCGGCTCTGCCCCGCTCGCCTCTCGCTCCCCGCCGTCCTGGAGGTGGATTTATAGGGGGAGGGAAGGCGCCCGCAGGCAGGACAACTCAGAGACCCCCCGACTGCAGAAAGGCAAGGGGCGGGGGGGAAGGGGAAGGGAGGGGAGCGGAGGATCGCCCATCCCTTCCCGCCTTTGGCTTGGGGTCATCTTTGGTCACAACAGGGCACCTTCGGGACGAGGCAGGGTAGCTTTTCGCCCCACAGACTGAAATGGGGAGGGGAGGGGTGCCTTCCGGGCAGTTTTCGGAGAGGGGCAGTCGTCAGNTAGTATTAGTATTAGTATTAGTATTATTTAGATTTGTATACCGCCCTATCTCCCTTACGGGACTCAGGGCGGTGAACAGGCGATAATAAAAATCAAATAAATATCTATTCTAAAATCAAATGAAATAAATAAAGGCCTGCTCTAAAATACCCCATATAGAAACCTATACTAAAACCTAATTAAGACTGTTGCTGAACTACACAGTTCCAGAAGTCCAGCATTGGATTTGTAGTTCAGTCACGTCGGAAAGCCACCGGTGGCTCATCCCCCCTTTCAAAGGAAGTGCAGAACGCCTCTCCACATCTGGGCTCTTACGGATGCCCACCGTTCTGTCTTTTGAGTGACGTAATCCCAAACATCAGTCTGCAGCCGCGGTCCCCAAACATACGAGACTATGCTGTTTGTACTCTGTCCTATGGTAATGGTTCATCACACACACACACGCACACGCACACGCACACGCACACACACACACGTTAAGCCGAACTGAATACAGTGCCCCAGGCTGAAAACAAAGAGAAAGCACGCCGAAACGCCAACTTCGAAGTAAGGCACACACAAAAAAAACTCAAAAAAGGCTTGAGAAAATTAAAATCGAAAGATAACTCGCTCTGCATACTTGTTTTCTATCCCCGATCATCCACCAGACCTCGATGAAGCCCCGGGAGAAAGAGGGGGAAGGAAGTAAACAGATCAAAGTTAGATGCACCTATACCCGGGAGCGTCTTCCTAATAGCAGAATAACGGAGTTGGAAGGGTTCTTGGAGGTCCTCTAGTCCAACCCCCCTGCTCAGACAGGAAACCCTATACCAGGGGTCTTCAAACTTGGCCCTTTTATGACTTGTGGACTTCAACTCCCAGAATTCCTCAGCCAGCGTGCCTGGCTGAGGAATTCTGGGAGTTGAAGTCCACAAGTCATAAAAGGGCCAGGTTTGAAGATCTGCCCTATACCATTTCGGACAAATGGTTGTCCAGTCTCTTCTTTAAAACGTCCAGTGTTGGAGCAGTCACAACTTCTGGAGGCAAGACATTCCCACTGATCAATTGTTCTAACTGTCGGGAAATCTCTCCTGGGTTCTAGGTTGCTTCTTTCATAGAAGATCATAGAATTGTACAGTGGAAGGATGGATGATAGATTTGTAGAGTTGGAAGGTGCCATAAGGCAGAGGTCTGCAACCTTGACAACTTTAAGACTTGCGGACTTCAGCTCCCAGAATTCCTCAGCCAGCTATAGCTGGCTGAGGAATTCTGGGAGCTGAGGTCCCCAAGTCTTAAAGTCGTCAAGGTTGCAGACCCCTGCCGTAAGGCTATCTGGCTCAACCCACGTGCAGGAAAACGTGCAGGAAAACCAATCAAACCACACACGAGAGTTCAGCTGCAGTTGTCCAGCTTCTTTTTAAAAGCCCCAAGAGATGGAGGTCCCACAACCGTCATACTTAGGCCGTTTCTCCTGTTGGACAAATCCTACAGTGAGGAAGATTCTCCCCCCCCCCCCTTACTTAATTTCCCTGGGACCCGCTCTAGCCAGGAAGGCCGGAGAGAGGGAAGAACCAAGTGGGGCAATGCGTTTATTTAGGGGAGGGGGTGTCCCAGTCGTCACTGTCTTTAAATCGTTGCATGACAGCAAGAACTGAACTCCGGCATCTCGACCTCTTCTCGCAAGGCTTTCGACAGGGATCGTTTCCTTTCCTTTCTGGAGAAATAGGTGCGCCATTACCACAAAGGGGCACGCTAAGCCCTCCCCGCCCCCCCCCCGGGCCCTCCCTCACAGGCACAGCCTTATCCAGTTTGGCCCCGTTTCTTTTGCCAAGCCTGGAAGGACCAGGAAGATCGAAAGCAAGCGGGACCGTTTACAGAAAGCAAGTCAGCCTTTACAGATTCGGGTTTTCATGCGCTCTCTTGAAGATGGTCCTGGGAGCTTCCAAAGGTTAATCAGAAGACCGATCTTAGGCTTTCCCTTTGAATCAAGCCATTCACTGCCTGGCTGAGACGACGCTTTCCCCAGAGGAGAGCATCTATTAGCATGGGGGAGGGAGGGAGGGAGGGAGGGAAGGAAGGAAGGAAGGAAGGAAGGAAGGAAGGAAGGAAGGAAGGAAGGAAGGAAGGAAGGAATCCCCTTCGAATCAGCGTTGAACTGCTGATTTTCGTTTTCTTTCTTTCTTTCCTTGTTTCCTTCCTTCCTTCCTTCCTTCCTTCCTTCCTTCTTTCTTTCTTTTCTTTCTTTCTTTCTTTCTTTCTTTCTTTCTTTCTTTCTTTCTTTTTCCTTTCTTCCTTCTTTCTTTCTTTCTCTTTTCTTCTTTCTTTCTTTCTTTCTTTTTTCCTTTCTTTTTTCTTTCTTTCCTTTCTTCTTTCTTTCTTTTCTTTCTTCTTTCGCCTTCAAATCAGTGTTGACCTCTCTCTCCCTCTCTCTCTCTGTCTTTCACCTTCAAATCATTGTTGATCCTTCCTTCCTTCCTTCCTTCCTCTTTGAATCATTTCTTTCTTTCTTTCTTTTTCCTTTCTTCTTTCTTCTTTCTCCTTTCTTCTTTCTTTTTTCTTTCTTTCTTTCTTTTTTTCCTTTCTTTTTTCTTTCTTTCCTTTCTTCTTTCACCTTCAAATCAGTGTTGGCCTCTCTCTCCCTCTCTCTCTCTGTCTTTCACCTTCAAATCATTGTTGATCCTTCCTTCCTTCCTTCCTTCCTTCCTTCCTTCCTTCCTTCCTCTTTGAATCATTTTCTTTCTTTCTATCTATCTTTCTTTCTTTCTTTCTTTCTTTCTTTCTTTCTTTCTTTCTTTCTTTCTTTCTTTCTTTCTTTCTTTCTTTCTGACCTCTCTCTCTTTCTCTCTCTTTCTCTCTCTCTTTTTCTCCTTAGAATCATTGTTGATTCCTAGCAACTGCCTGGACAAGTCCCTGCAATTTTCTTGATAAGGTTTTTTCGAAAATGATCTGCCACTGCCTCCTCCTTAGGATCGAGTGTGAGTTTCTTGCCCAAGGTAACCCAGATAGCCTCACGCTTAAGGAGGACCCAAACAGAGAAGCTGCTGCTTTTCTTGGGATAAGTTCAAGTCTCCTTCTCCAACCTGGCGCCCCTCGGATATACGGTACTGAATCTTCAAGGCCTTTGGTTAGGAACTGCAATTCCAACACAGTCGAGAAAGGCTGATTTGGAAGGTCTGGAAAAAGAAATCCACTAGACACGAAGTCTCTCTTAACTTACTACGGAAAACGATGGCCACAACGTGGAAGGTACTTTAAAGCAGTGTTTCTCAACCTTGACAATTTTAAGGCGTGTGGACTTCAACTCCCAGCATTGCTGGCTGTGGAATTCTGGGAGTTGAAGTCCACACGCCTTAAAATTGTCAAGGTTGAGAAACACTGCTTTAAAGCGTTTGAAATTGCGGCTGTTGCGGGACAGGATCTTTGAAATGCGAAATTAAGCCAGGTCTTGGAGAGGGAACTATTTTTCACCTGGATGCGAAGCAATTGACCGAAGTAATTTGGGAGAAATGAAGGGAGGGAGGGATGAGCGGAGTCCTCTTTCCCAGGGCTCACGTAGCGCCCGTCCTCGACCCCCCTCCCCCCGCAAGGGAGATAAAGTGTCGGAGGAAGGGAGGCGCCTCTGCTCCCTCTTTTTCCCACCGCGAAGCTTTGCGTGGGGAAGGAAGCGAAAGGAAGGAGAAGTGAGGTCCTTAGAAGCGATCCAGTCGGCGCTAAGCTCGGCTGCCCACAACAGCGTCTCCTATTCTGAATCAGGTTTTTTTTTTCCTCCGTGGCGACGCTACGAAGGTTGTGGTTTTTCTACCAGCTGGGGGGAGTAAGAGAAGCGCAGGCAGAGCTGAGAGGTAGAGTTAAGCCTGCCATCAGTTTAGAGTCGTTGAGTTCTGTTGACCCTTATCTGGTGCCAACTGAGCATTGAACTTTAGTTGAACAGATTCTTGCCTGTAGGCTTAAATAAAATTTCTATGCTGCAATCTTATGAACGATTCTTTGCACCTGACAATATTGCGGCTATTATCCAGGTATTTTTTTTTTGTTTTTTTTAAAAAAGGTCCAAGTTAAACTATCACTGCAAATTCCAGAGTTTTGCTTATTTGAAACATTGGCCTTTCCCCCAAGGTACTGAGGACACCTGGTTCAGTTCTTGTCTATTTAAGTGGTTCTGTGCCACCATCCAAATAACAGCTTGTGAGGTGGACCAGGTTGGGAGGGAGCGGCCAGGTTTTTCAGCCATTGACTAGTCCAAAATCCTTTCAATTACATTTCATGGTTGATGAGATCCGTGGCTCTTCATCCTTTGGTGGGCAAAATTAAGGCTAACCAGACCAAATTCTCTCAATTGTGGGATTCAGACATTCCAGGATATAATTTGATAATCTGGCTTTAGCCTATCTCAATATGTGAAGCCAGTCAATTGTACCTTGCTAATGGACAACCATTTAACCAAGGCAGTAAGGCCTAGCAGTTAAGGTGCTGAGATAAAGCAATTGCCTTGTACTCCGTCTTGAATTTCTAAATAAAAGGTAGAATATCAATCTGACAGCATAAAATAAACAAAAATTGGAATCAGTGTAATGTGTGAAATCAGTGAATAGCTAGGCTCAGACTACGGTATAAGCTTAATCAAAATTAAGCTGGCTTGTTTGGGGTTTGTGTGCTCTCTGAACTTAGCCAGCCCTGATTTATTCAGTAAAACATGATTATGAAAGCTTGGTGTAGCATATTGAGTTAACCTGACCATTGAATAAGAAGACCGCACTGGAACTTTTCTACTTTCTGTACTAAGCATTAAACACAAAATTTAGCTTATTATTTAGTTAAAAGATGTACAAATTCAGGGGCCATTGTTCAGAATATCAATACCGCCATCTGCGACTGAAATTCAGTCGAATGTGTTTTATGCCAGGTTAGAGATTATTCTCTTCTGGAATTAAAACAGACCTTCATTAGATGTGAAGGAAAAGCTAAGCAGGTCTCCATCTTGAAGCAAAATCTTCTACACAATGGATGTTAGAACAGGATATGAATTAAACAATAATTAAGCTTTTAAACTTGTTTAAAACATCAACTTATGAGGCTTGCCATTGCCCACCTCTTCTTCTACAGACCTCTGGAGTTGCAAATCCCATCAGCTTTAGCCAAGAGGGCCTTTGGTCATGGACTGCAAGGCGATCAAACTGGTCAGTCCTAGAGGAGATCAACCCTGACTGCTCTTTAGAAGGCCAGATCCTGAAGTTGAAACTCAAGTACTTTGGCCACCTAATGAGAAGGAAGGACTCACTGGAGAAGAGCCTAATGCTGGGAAAGATTGAGGGCAATAGAAGAAGGGGACGATAGAGAATGAGGTGGCTGGATGGAGTCACTGAAGCAGTAAGCGTGAGCTTAAATGGATTCCAGAAGATGGTAGAGGAGAGGAAGGCCTGGAGGAACGTTGTCCATGGGGTCACAATGGGTCGGACACAATTTCGCAACTAACAACAACTGGGATTAATGTCAAGGAAATAATACATAGTCTAGCTCAGAGTTAAGCAGGTCTGCACTGAACCTTAGGAATCAAATCACCTTCACTCTTCCTGCCTTCCACTCATCAACAAACTAACACCTGACTCCACAAGGTTAACCTTGCCTTGGCTCAGAAGTTAAGCAAGTTGAACCTGGTCATTACTTGGATGGGAGACCACTAGGAAAAGCTAGACCTGAAGACAAGACATGGATATCAAAAAAACCATCCTAGAGGATAGCAGTGGGCAACCACTTCAACATTGTGTGTGTGTGTGGGGGGGGGGACCCTACATGGATGAGTTTGATTTGAAAGAGATTTCATCTCTTTTTTATCTTCTAGGAATGGGAGATATGCAAGTGACCAAAATATGAGGCTACTTAATTTGGGTTTTCTATCTTTCTTGGCCAGACTAATTGAAAACCATCACTGATCTATCTGGTAATTATTTTCTTTCTTCAATGCAACCAGAAAAACACAGATTTTAAAAGAAAACTGAATTAAAGCAAGCCTAGAAATTTTGCCCACAACCAATTAGGGTTGCCCTCTACTCCTTGCTTAAAGGTGAACCTAGTTATTGTCATTCTAGAGACTGAGCCAGGCTCCTATGAAGATGAAACATCAGGAAATCTTCCACTAATACATTAACCAAGTGGCTGCATCTTCATGAGGTTAAAGTAATAAGTACAGATTGGGCAATTACTTTACAATAGATTGCCTATCCCTTTCCTTTCCTGGAGAGTAATGAAATTTGATTGGCTTTGTCTCTGTAAAACATTTTTAAAAAAAAAAAAAAAAAGAGGGAAAGCCATTTTATTCAAAGCAGGTTTTAAAGGACTTGGGGCCAAGAAGGAAATAATATTAGCTAATGAGATGCATATTTATAAAATGGCAACTTCTCTCTATGTATAAACTGAGACAGAAAGGGAGAAATTCTGCGTGCATGGCTCATTTGTTTTAGCTTCAAATGCTGAGCCCTATGAATTAAAAAGGGGGAGAAAATTGTCCATGATTGAAAAGGAGGTTTTCAATTTGAAACACAAGACAATGCCTCTTTTGGATTATAGAGTGGGGTTGCTGAGAAGGCTGGACTAGAACACAGGGGAAAAAAAGGACTTCCTGGCTCCAGTTGATGGCACAAAGATCCTTTTACTCAACTATATTTTGGGGCCGTCTTTGAGACAGCCAATACTTTGTACGCTTAATGAAAAGTAAGTTTTCTTAAAGCCTGTGGAATGAATTTCTGAGTCACCATCCTCTAACTATATTTAGACAATATTTTTAATAGGCCACCTGGTTTACAAAAGAATCGTCAGCATTTGAGTTTTCAAGAGCTCATGGGAAAAAAAGTCAGAAGAGGCGGCTGTAATAGCAAGTTGCATCTGCACCAAAGTAAAATCTTAGCTGGATTGCTGGGAAAATCTGCAAATAAATAATTTGGATTTCTTGGAAGGTTTCACACAAAGTGCTAAATCAAAAACCCGGATTTTAAAATACAGTTGCCACATTCATGAAGGTTACATCAGAACAAGTAAACAGGCCACATTATGACTTAAATGATTCACAGAAAATGTTAGGTATAGATAGTGGCTGGGGTCCCAAAGCCTGCGAAACCATAAACCACTCAGTCCTGTTTTCACTTAGTCTAGTTAGTATATCATGCAAACCTAAAGTATAATGCATAGAGTTTTCTACTGTTTTCCTTATTAGCGATTGAGAACACTCCTTCAATTCCTTACTTTGGGGTTAGGATTTTCCCAAAGACCCATCACTCAGCAGGGGTAATGCCAAGACTCAGGTTTGAAAACCATATATCACAAAACAGAATTTCTGAGCAGATGCAAAATATTTTCACCTCATCACTACTATATAACCATAGATGCCCAATGCCAATGAGACAGGTTTAGAACAAAAGCACTGATCTCTGATCCAGTCTCTGACAGATTAGATTTGGCCAGCTCGTTTTATAAATTAAACCTCCATTTTGAGAAACCTGACAAAATAACTTCTTTCTATCGTGATCCCAAACATATTTTCTTGTTCAATTTCTTTTTCCAAATAGCCTGAATTTATGTCGGATGATTTCATCTTGATTTATTGCAGCAGATCCGAGGCCAATTGCATTTTAAGAGTCAAGGTAAATGTTACAAAACCTCAGGGAACTACCGGAAGCCTAAATTTCCTTTTCTTTGAAAACTTGTATAGAATTTTGGGATACTCTCTGAAGCTTCATTGGATAAAGCCTATGCTACCTAAGGGAGAGCATGGCCGATTAGGAAAGCTATGCAGATGATCTACACTAGATTACTTTCTAATTGGCCAGGCAGGGATTTTTTTTAAAAAAACAACAACATTCGCGTTCATTTGTCGACTACAAATCAAGCAATGTGTTTCTTGACCCTGGGTTCCTTGGATGGAGATGTAAATGCGAGAGAGAGAGAGAGAGAGAGAGAGAGAGAGAGAGAGAGAGAGAGAGAGAGAGAGAGAGAGAGAGAGATTGTAGTGGTGATGGGAGGAGAAGATGGTATTTGGTTATGCTTGGGAAAGGCATCATGAGCATAAATTACACGTCAACTCTTGTTTATCTCAAGCAAAAATAGTCTTTCCTAATCACTGACACATCTGAACAGAAATCAAAATGGACATTATTTTTCTTGTTGGTGTGGGGGGAAAAATGCCTAGCAGGGGAGATTGGTTCTTTTTCTTTCTGGGAAGAACAACAAAAAAAAAAGGGTCAAACAGAAAACTGAAACATCTGAGCCCAATTCAGAAAGAATCAGCGTGGTGGATAATGCCATTCACATCAAAGGAGGGCCATTAAACCCTTGTGTTTCTTCATGCTGATAATTACCTGCTCTTTCCTAGTTTCTTACGGAGGTGGTATTTAATCACTCAAGGGAAACTAACCGGTTAGTCCAATTTTAAACCTATTTCATTGGGGTTTATTTGCATTTTGAACATCCTCCCTCAATTTTATATATTACCTCGAACAATCCCAAAGATATTTGCGTAATAGATTTGTTTTTAGGATCGAGCTTTGATTAGTTTTTATTATTGAGTTCGAGTATGATGTTTCAAGTGATTTAAACCTCCCCTGAACCACAGAGCTCATAGCCTTTGTCAGTTATCATCCAGTTAAAATATTGCTCGGCATCCTAGGGTTGATATATGAGACAAGAAACTATTTCCTGGCTCCTTATTTGGCGGGGGGGGGGGGGAAGGACGACACGGAATAATTCCTAACTCTGCTTTCTTTGTGCATTTCTTTAATGTATAAGTAAATTCAGCATAGGTTTCCTCCCTAAAAATCCAGATAGGCTCGATGTATTTAGATAGTCAGCTTGTTCAAAAAAATAAATTGGATTATTCCCAGCAACGTTTACTTTCAACAGAAGGTGCTTGCACTTGGATAGAACCACCTCAGTCCTATAAATCGATCGCTACTCAAAAACTACCCCGCTGAAGTCAATTTACAGCTCAGCGAACAAGTTTGCATCCAAAGTGACTTGCAGTCCCGCAGCCCCCCAAGGGGACCGACCGACCTGCCTTCCTCTCTCTCTCTCTCTCTCTCTCTCTCCCCCCCCCCCACTGGAGAACACTAATCCGCCAAGCTTCTAGTTCTCAAGACAGAAATTATTTATATATCACTCGGTCGGGAAAATAACTCGGAAACGTAACCCGAAAGCTGAAAAACAAGGGTAATATGCTGATAGTACTCTTAAGTTCGTTAGAGTTCATCGAATATTGGTTTTAAACCGGATGAAGATCACAGTCAGAAAAATGGCGATCAATCACTGCAGTAAATAAATAAATAAATAAAAAAACCATAAGCACTCCCTCAGGTTACTGAACAGGATAGCATTTATCTCCCCCTCCCTCTTCCAAAAGGAAAAGGGGAAAAAAAGAAGAAAAGGGGGAAAAAATAACGGGGTTGAATATTTCTTAAATTAAAAGTTTTGGTTCCTCCCTGCGCATTTTTTTATTTTATTTTTTTGGGTAGCCCGGCCTGCGTTTTCCCAGAATCGCCTCTACTGATCTAGTTCACTCCTAGGCGCCTTCAGAATTGGAGCGAGGTTTTTGCAAAGCCGAAGACCAGGACTTGAGGGTTGTTTTTCTTCGTGGAAGCAGCCCTGCGCCTCGCTTGCCTTGAGACGCCCTCCTTCAGGCAGGCTCTCCGGCCCACCGATGGGCCGGAACGGCGCGCTCCTTCGGTTTTGACTTGAGAGAGTTGGGAGGACAGGACTCAACCCACCGAAAAGTCATCCACCTCCGCCTCTCAGCCGCTTGAGGTTTAGGCGGGCCTTTAGGTGGGCAAGTTGCAATGCCCCTCTTTCCACGACCCCGAGGAGCCCATCATCCTCTGCGTGGGCAGGGGGTCGCCTGCCGCTCTCGTTTTGGAAAGCGGCAACAAAGCAAATCCAGCCACGGGTCACCCGAGGACCGTCCATGGATCTGGCGGAGGCGCAGGAGAATCCGAAGAGAGCTGGGAGGGACCTTGGAGGTCTTCTAGTCCAGCCCCCCTGCTCAGGAGCGGGCGCCCTCGTTTAATGTTTAAAAACGCGGCTCTCTTGGTCGTGAGAACTGGCCACTTTCCGCCGGGGATGGACGCTTTCCAGCTCTCCAGCGAGACAGCAGGCCAATGCGCCCCGCCTCGTTCCCAGAGCCCCCCCCCCGGGGCTCCTTCAAGCAGAGCCCCCCACCCCCAGCTCGCTCCCCAGAAGCGCCACCTGCATTTGGCTGGAAAGGCACCCTTGCCAGGTCAGACGAGTTGGACGTCCGGCTGTTGAGACGGGTATAATCCAGATTGCCGCCTCGACGGCACTTTCATCCGGCTGAGCCTCTTCCCAAGCAGGCAGTGCCCGCGCCTAAGTGGGGCCCCAGCTTCTTGGCCTCGGAGAAGGCACTGCTGGCTTGGAAACTCTTGTAAGCGTAGCAATCCGAATCAGCGGGGTCAATGGAGTCTCCCTTTATCTGTTCTGCTGAGCTGGATTAAAATATGGGGAAATGCTGGGTGGAGGGGGCGGGAAACCCTCTAGATCAGTGGTTCTCAACCTTTTTAATGCCGTGACCCCAACCGGTCGTAAGTCGAGGACTAAACCGGTCGTAAGTCGAGGACTTTCCCTGCCCGGGAGCGCCGCGCATGCATGGTTCCGCCCCCTGCGCCGGCCGAGGTGTAGCTGGCAAGCGGCAGAGACGGAGCAGGCCGACCACCAGCTGGCCCAGCCCAAGGGAGGTAAGGCACCCTGCCGGAAAAGGGGGAAAAAATGGCGGACAAAAAAATGGCGGACAAAAAAAATGGCGGACAGCCTTGCTTGGCGACCCCCATGAAATGGTCGATCGAACCCAAATGGGGTCCCGACCCACAGGTTGAGAACCACTGCTCTAGCTAGCACCCTTCAGCCATTGAAGGGACTGGCCGGAAAACGGCCTACCCCAGGGGTAGTCAACCTTGGCTCTTTTATGACTCGCGGACTTCAACTCCCAGAATTCCTGAGCCAGCGATGCTGGCTCAGGAATTCTGGGAGTTGAAGTCCGCGAGTCATAAAAGAGCCAAGGTTGACTACCCCTGGTCTACACTCTACAGCCTACAAAAGGCTATTGGTGAAAGAGAAAGAGGCTGAAGGGCCCCCCAAGGCAACTTTGACCGGTGGCTCCCGATTCCAAAGGAGCTCGGTGGGGGGGGGTGTCCCTTCGCCCCCTTTCTAACCTACCGAACTACTTAGGAACGGAACCTCTACCGCTGGGCTCGTGCTTAGGAGTCTTGGCTTGCCCAGAAACAAACCGTGCCCGCACTCGAAGGCGCATTTACGTAACAAGGATCCCAATGAGAACCTGCGCCTAGTCTGGTGAGTTTGGACCCGCCACACGCAGGGAGGTTTCCTTCCGAGCAGGTCCCGGGAGGTCCAGCAGGGCTTTGTCATTTACACTGTTAAACGGAGACAAGGGGGGGTCTCTCTCGCTTTGGCCTGCCCCCCCTTTGCGCCGGCAAGGAGGAGGCGTTGGAGCGAAATTTAAGCGCGGGCAGAGATATAAGATGCCTCGCAACCCTCTCCGGAATCTCCCGCCGTAGCGGATGCCATCTGACGGCATTCCTAGATCCCGCTCCCTTTTCTTCTTCCCGGGAGGAGGCCGGGACGCGGAGTGGCTGCCAGTCCCTATCTCCAGGCGCAGCAGCCTGACGGATGGCCCTTTTAATCAGGCCCTCGTTAATCTTCCTCCCTCAGGAGGTCTGTATTTTCCGGGCCGATAAGGTGGAAAACGGCTCAGACAGAGCGCTGCGCCGCAGGGCCCCGCCGCCCTGGCACTTCCAGCCAGACCCTCCTCCGCCTCTGCCACGCTCCCCCCTTCCCAGCTCACGGAGGGCCATCGGGGGGGGGGGCTTCCTGGCGGGGACAGGACCTTGGGGAGTTGCGATGAAAAACAAGCAACGGGAGCCGGGAATGACTCCTCGAAAAATCCAGCCTTGCGAAGCCAAACCAGCAGGGCAGCTACTCGCGCACCTAAGGCGCGCACACACGCCCCCTTTTCTGCCTCCATCCCAGTTTTCCACTTGTTCCATCTGCCCCCCCTCTCTCTCTCTCAAAGGCGATTCCCATTTCTGCTGCGCAAAAGCACCTCCCGCACCCCCGACTTCCTGCTGCTCACCATCCTCCCCTCGCCATCAGAGCCACTTCTGTTTCTAAAAATTCCTCTCTCTCTCCCTCTCCCCATCTCTCCCTCTCCTTCTCCCT
>NW_015386435.1:764537-769023 GCF_001527695.2 Protobothrops mucrosquamatus
AGGATAGAAAAATAAAGAGGAGAAAGGAAGGGCGGAGGAAACAAGCCAGGCCGGAAAGAAAGGGAAGCGCGCGGGGGGGGGGGGAACCTATATCCAAATTGGACAGGTGGGTGATATAGCAGACTCGACACTGAATCACTAGGATTGCTGACTAAGAGAGCTGTGAAGGGGTGAAGGGGCTGTCAAGGACCAAAGGCAACGAGGGAGGGCTGCCTCAAGTAAAAGGAAGAGGCTGGAGTGGCCACCGGGAGGGCGGGTAAGGGAACCAAAGGGAAGTGCGGGTTGTGTGTGGGGGGGTGAAGAATGGCAGGCGATGAAAACCGCTCTGACAGGACTCCAAAACAGCCTCGCTCCCCGCCCGAGGCGAGGTGGAGCACGGCAGGGAGAGGAGGGCAATCACACAACCCCCGCTCGCCCCCACGCGCAGCACCCTCCGCGCGCCTCCCCGCCGGACCTCGGAGGCAGCCGAGGAAGCGCCCACCAGCCGTCGGGAAACAATAGGAAATGGCTGCGGGAGCGCGGGGGGGGGGGAATTGCGCGCCCGGCACAATTGCCAGCCGGGGGCGCCTGGCAGGAGGCGCATTCCTTTGAATGGCGGGCAGGCGGCGGGCAGGCTTGCCGACGGGAACACGCGAGCACACACACACACACACACACACACACACAAAACACACACACACACCCTCTTCCTTTTGTCAAGTCCAGAAAGAGAGTCAAGCAACGCACAGTATGAACTGAGCATCCCTAACCCGGTGTGTCATTTGGCAAATTTGGGAGTTGGGCAGCATTGCAGTCGGGGTGGGGGGTGGGGAGAAAAGGCAGAAAAGTCTTGTCCATCGTAAAGGAAGGATTTTTGTTTGGTTCCCCCTCCCCCTCTCCACTCTCCACTCTCCACTCTTTCCTTGCAACCGCCGGCTATTCACAGCGACGTCTGGGTGTTCATGCTTCACAACCCCGAGAGCCCTTCTAGGGCAAACACCATTCCCTGCTTGGCGGGGTTCGCCAGGCTTCGTTTCCTTCCCATTCGAGCAGCCTCCCCCTCGTCGCTTTGTCTCCGGCGATTATGTCAAGCAGCCTGATTCCACCTCGGTTTCTTCTATGGGAGCTGGGTGGCTGTCTGAACGCGCTATGGCAAATCTTTCTTTCCTTCCTTCCTTCCTTCCTTCCTTCCTTCCTTCCTTCCTTCCTTCCTTCCTTCTTTCCTTCCTTCCTTCCTTCCTTCCTTCCTTCCTTCCCTTTCCTTTCCTTTCCTTTCCTTTCTTCCCTTCCTTCCTTCCTTCCTTCCTCCTTCCTTCCTTCCTTCCTTCCCTCCCTTTCCTTTCCTTTCTTCCCTTCCTTCGTTCCTTCCTTCCTTCCTTCCTTTCCTTTNTCCCTCTCTCCCTCTCCCTCTCCCCCCTCTCTCTCCCTCCCTCTCTCTCTCTCTCTCTCTCTCTCTCTCCCTCCCTCCCTCCCTCCCTCTCTCTCCCTCTCTCTCCCCCTCCCTCTCCCTGGCTTCCTGGCTGCCACGAAAGCCTCTTTGCAAGTCAATCTCCCTCGAATCGATTGTGAAGGAAAATCGGCGGCCCGCCCGCGGTGTCCACCTTTTTTGCTCACGTTGACCAGTAGGTGGCGCAAGAGTCTACTTCACAGCGCCCGATTCCGACCGGTGAGGAAAAGCGAAAGGGATTCTCCCTCCTGTTCCTCCCCCCTCCCCCCTCCCCCCCCGCGCGCGCACACACACACACACACACCCTTCTCTTCTAAAAGAAGAGGCTACCTAGCGGCTGCCTTGTTAAACTTCTCCGTGGGAGGAAAAAAAGGAGGAGGAGCACCTCTTGGCAGCTTCATTCCGCCTCTGCCTTGTCTCAGGATAAAAGAGGCAGCCTACTTTCTTTGCCAGCCAACCTAGTTCCTTCAGGCCTTTTATGAAAGATTAACAGCTGCCTGAGTGATTGCAGACTCAAGACAATGCATACGGGAGGAAGCGGTGTGTCTTGTTCTGTGTATGTAGGTGTGTGAGGGAGAGAGACTTGGGCAAGAAAAGTGTGAATATCCTTTTGTTGTTGTTGTTGTTGCCTCTTTTCACTTACCGCATATCTTGAGTCCGATTTTCTTCGTGCAGCCATGAGCTACACCACACCAGGTATCGTAGGCTAAAAGGAATAGAAACAAACAAAAAAAAATTACTTCCTACAGAAGCGAACGGATATCTCACAGTGCTGTATTGCAATCCCTACCTGGCAGATTAGCAAAATCTACATGTGAGATTTCACAAAACCAACACATAAGCGGAATGTTTAGGTGTGGGAAAAAGTCTGATTCAACCTGGAAGTTTTTATTTTCTTTCTTTCTTTCTTTCTTTCTTTCTTTCTTTCTTTCTTTCTTTCTTTCTTTCTTTCTTTCTTTCTTTCTTTCTTTCTTTCTTTCTTTCCTTTTTGATGTAGTGGACATCAATGGCATACAAATCGATCTCTATCTCTGCCTCCCCCATCCCCCCACCACGAATTAAGACGATTTTAATCAACCATCAATGGAGCTCTAATAGCGCCATTATACGGCGTCCTGGGATTGAGGCTATGTAAGGCATCAGAGCTTGGTGTGACTTGTGTGGGAGAAGCAGCTGTTTTGTTTTCTCTTTTCTAGTTTATTTCTTTGCTAATACTGCTTTAAGCTCCGCTTAAACCCTGGAATCGTAGCAGAGGAGACAGGGATGGGAGCCTTGATTGACGGACACACGTGCGGACAAGCGGGCGTCTGGTGACTTCAAGGCTCAGTGGCCAAAGAGGTCCTATCAGGAAGAAACAGGCAGCTGGGAGAGATCCGATCTCCTAATAATTTTACTGGCAGGCTTCCATGAAAGTGGCAGCTTAAAATAAACTAGCATGAAATGGGGTCACGGAAGAGTTCAAGAATTAATTGGGTGAACAATAGTATTTGACTAGATGATCAGACTTGCATGACTAGGTTTCAGCCGACTGACGAGTCAGGGTGCACATTAAAAGGCTTCTCACGTCCGCTTGGTCCCCCTTTTTCGAGATACTTCCTTTCATCTGGCCTGCTCTCTTCGCCCCCTCCCACCGACCCTCCTCCTCTGCCCCACTCCAGGCGGTTGAAGCGCGCGTTGCGCTGTCCATTCCCGGAGGTGCTGAAAGCAAGGTGATGGCCTTCATGCAGCCCACTTCCTTGTTCTTTCTTTTTTTTTATGGGAATCACGACTTTGCCAGAAATGTGGGCTACACACAACAGCAAGGGTAGCTTATCCAGCAGGAAAATTAAGACTTTTTCTGCTAGGAATAGATGCCTCCTCCTATTTTCAATTTTCCAGTACCTCACAGGGCGCAGGATAAGAAGTGAAGGAAAAATAGCAAGAGGCGTGACATATAAACAACCTAGAAAGAAATATATAAAGGACATGCAACTGATATAAGAAAAAAAAATTACTGATGCCTTGGAAACTCCATTGGACCAAAAGAGTGCCCAATAAATAAAAATATATAAAGGCCACTAAAATGAGGTTAGTGAGATGTTACTTTCATTGAACCCATTTGGCAGAAAGGCTTTCAGATGAGTATTTCTGATTTTGTGAAAGGGACCACAGACCAGGATCCTAAAAGGAAGAGGATGATGTGATTAAAATATACAGTATACTTTTATTACACCACTTAAGATTTGAAGAGAGACCCAGATAGGTCTTACATGACACTGGGAAGTTTTCTCCAAATAAATTTAAGGCAAGGCCCATTTAAAACATCATTGCAAAGGCCTCATGGAAGAATTTTGAATACTTTTGACATTTGTCTACCCTGGTCTTGAAGGATTTCACGCATGTTGAGAGTAGTTACTAAATGACACTATTGGCTCATATTTTCCTGTATGTCTGATAGGTTTCACAATTCCAAAACAGCATTTAAGAAGATAGGAACAGCCAAGGACTAAAAGGCTACTTCTCATTGCTTCTTGGGAAATGAACAGAAAGAGGCAGGGTTCTGAAGGGAAGGTCCTGGACTTTGGCTCCACCCACCCTCTGCCTTCAGTCCCCGCTCTTGCGAATTCAATGCTTTTCCTGTTCTTTGGATCACCTATAGGGGCAGCACCGGGTGGGCAAAGACAAAGAGCTGCCTGTTGCAGTCTTCTCCAACCTGGGGCCCGCCAGATGTATTGGACTCCAACATCAGGATTCCCAGGCTGGGAACTGAACTTCCTCAAGGAGGCATCCTCTTTGGACAGAATGATCTAGATTCTAGACAATTGACGGCTAGCAGAAAAAGAGTGCGGCTGGAAGAGGCAGGTCTTCTGAAAACTGGAGAGAGGATAGAAAAATAAAGAGGAGAAAGGAAGGGCGGAGGAAACAAGCCAGGCCGGAAAGAAAGGGAAGCGCGCGGGGGGGGGGGGAACCTATATCCAAATTGGACAGGTGGGTGATATAGCAGACTCGACACTGAATCACTAGGATTGCTGACTAAGAGAGCTGTGAAGGGGTGAAGGGGCTGTCAAGGACCAAAGGCAA
>NW_015386435.1:770929-773874 GCF_001527695.2 Protobothrops mucrosquamatus
GGGGTTTGTGCGTCTCGGCTGTTTTTCTCGAAGCCCCTGCTTTAAAAGGGAGGGCGCATGCACGGCCGAGGTTTGCAAAACGAAAACCCGAGACCTACTTGTGGGTCGTAAATTAGTTGGGTTGGGATCCTGAGCGGTGTTGGAGGAGGAGGGATCCGAGGTGGCCATGAGGTTCAGAGGCACAGCCCTTGGGTCCCAGGAGTCTTCTTTCGGTCTTTCTCCGACTGCCCCCAAAAGGACGGGCTGCAATGGAAGAGAAAAGCGGGTTTAGAAACCTGGTCCTCGGAAAAGAAGCCTGGATCGTGGTCTCCCTCTCCCGCTTTCTTCCGGGGAACTGGGAGGCGATCCAGAAGCGAGTCTGCAGCCAACAATAAGCTATTAAACTCCTCGGGAAGTCGCCGCTGTCGGAGGAGGGGTGGGGACGGCGCGCGGGGGGGGGGGGGGTCTGTGTGTGCAGAGAGAAGCCTGCACACAAAAAAGGAAGGTTGTGGGTATACACACCACGGACAAGAAGAAGGGTCCTTGTTCCCGCTTCCCGAAGCCCCCGCAGCGACCGCGACGATCTTGCTCTCAAGACAAAGCCAGTTGGAGGGAGGAATGGCTGGAGGTGACGACGCCTAGTCGGATTTTAGAAGGCAGCGCTGGCTGCTAACCGAGGCGAGGGGGGGAAGCTGTCTGGACGGGGCTCGGGGACTGAAAAAGCCATTCCTTGGGCTCCTGGCAGGGATGGGGAAATTAACTGGCGCGTCGCCGGCGGTGGAGAGAAGGACGGATTCAGCTGACCGGAACGTCTAGGGCAGCTCTATTAAAGGCCGATGAGGAGGCTAATTATGATTCACGCCAAATGGGGAACCAACTTCCAGTAAGCATGCTCAGAACACACACACACACACACACACACACACACACACACACAGAGAGAGAGAGAGAGAGAGAGAGAGAGAGAGAGAGAGAGATTTTGTAACAATCCGAAAGACCTACAGGCTTAGCTATGCGATTTTTGCGGCAACCTTCCTTCCTTCCAACCTTATTTCCGTTTCAGATAAAATAATGTAGAAAGCGTTGCCGTTTGCTTAGTTGTGGAAAAAAGCAATGCGGCTAAAAGAAACCGGCAAGCCTACAATATCCGACCGGCACAGCAATTTGCAGGCTCGAACACCCAAAGGCATTGGGGAAGGCAAATACAGGTGCGCCACAGAGCGGGGATAAACTACTCGCCCTTCGAGATCAATGGCCTTAAAACGGGCAAAATTCAGCTCTGTAATTTCATAAATATAACCCGGCGTTCGGTCGAGGGGAGCTGCTCGGCCTTTGCGCTGCTCTGTCGAGATTTTTCATTCGATCTCCGGGTTTCCAAGATTCCTGGGATGGGGACCAGCGGATCAACCCATTTGGCTCCTTTTTTTTTTTTCCTAAAGAGGCCACCACCACCGGCCGTGTCGGAATTGTTTCGCCACGTTAATTTAAAAAAAAATAAAAATAAAATCAAGCTGGCAGCAAATGTACAAAAGGGTTTTTATGTCGATGTCAACCACCTCTGTCAGGGTTGCCTTTTTCAATACAAAAGTTTTTTGTTCCAGCATTCATTCTGGCCAAATATAAAGACAGGTGGCTGGATTTTTGTTTGTTTGTTTGTTTGTTTGTTTTGTTTTAAATCCGCCGACCAAATCAAATACCCGTGCACACCCACGACCTCAAATCTTGAACTCCGGGAGCTGAGAACGACGGCTGCCCTGAGCCGAGCTTGGAAGTGAAGTAACAGGTTATGACCAAACGCCATCCAAGCTCCCAAAATATTTCCCAAATATCCTTTATTCGAATCGATTAAGAGGAAGACATAGAAACTGTGTTATGGAGAGAGACCGGTCTCAAAATCCAGCTGAACAAAAAAACAAAAAACAAAAAACCGAGATGGGCAGAGGTGGCAATAAAGGAGATACGAAAGCCAAACAGCAAACACTTACCAATGAGAGACAGAGGACACGAGAATAAACGCCGAGAGTCCAGAACGCATCGGATCGAGGAAATCCGAGTTTTAGAAGGACTTGGTCCTTTATAAGGTTCCCCACAAACGACGGCGGAATATCAGTGGCGCTCTGGAATTTAATTCGAACTGACCTTCGCTCCCGGGGCTGCAAAGTGCAACCTGGGCTTTGCTTTTTCAAAAACGAGAAGCCTCAACTGATTTTGTTGCAAACGCTGACAAGGAGTCACCACGCTTCTTCCAGCCCAGCTGAGGGGGAGGGAGGCGTGAGGGTGTTAACTGGGGCGGGGGGGGGGGGAAAGAGGGGGTGTGTTGAATCACGCGCGTTATCAAGCTAATGTGATTGACTTGCAGGTGTCCTGGCTTCCAAAAGGAGGGCCGTAGGGGGGAGGGGGGAAGGGCACGTGATGGCTGTTTTGAACTCATTCGGAGCCAGATCACGACTGGGCTTCATCTCGCAAATAACGGAGCGCTCCTTTATACAGCGCATTGAGGAATGGTCCTTCCCGGTTATTCAGGCTAAGCTTCCCAAACTCCAAACCTTAGGAATTCAGGCCGGATCACCTCTTTTGCAAATTATAAGCGTTTGTAGAATAGAAGCAGAGTTGTGTTCAGCTCATCAGCTTTTCTTAGTTCCCTTCTTCAACTTAGTTCCGTTCTTCAAAAGACCCCTACGATCCTACTTTCGGGGCTCTCCTCGTCTTTCTCGGATAAAAATCTCATGCGTGGCTATTTGTATCGTGAAATAATCGTTTTCAGGAGAAAAGCTTCCTTTTTTTTTCTGAAGGCGCGTCTAGGTTTTTCAAAGTGGGAAAGTCGAATGCCATATTGGCCACTAGGTGGCGCCAACGAATAGAAAATGAGATTGTTCCCCAACGTCTGCTTACAAAAATAGGACACTTAATCGTTTGGACTCGGCTCTAACCACGCGCATTAAATTTGCATTTCTTAACTGCTCTCT
>NW_015386435.1:774328-871101 GCF_001527695.2 Protobothrops mucrosquamatus
GACTTCCCAGAGCTACACACAGGGTTTACAATACAATAATTATATTCTGTCTTAAATTATATTATCCTTAAATTAACAATTCTATAACATCCTTTAGCTCTCTTCTAAACTGACATATTAAACATCGTTATTACAAATTATTTAATGTTAATAAAATATACTTACATTAACAATCACAAATTGCTCAAAAACCAAATGAAACTTTTCAGTTCCATATTTCTTTTCTATATGATAACACATGACTTCTTAAGGCTAGTTCAGGGCTGCTCCTGGAAAGACCCTGTTCAAAGGTTGCAATGAGAGACGGTGGGCGGTACAAGGGGCCCGAGTCTATTGTGTTGCAATCGATTTCAACACCATGGAGAGCAGCAACGGGCAGGAAGCAAAGGACGTCAGAAATGGGATTCCGCGGCGAGGAAGGAAGCCTGGCTAGATTGTGTAACCATTTCCAGACCTGCTACTTAGTCACTCGCGCCCCTTTCTCTCCAAACGCTCATTGCTTAGCGATGAACATGTACTTAGGCCTTTGGGGCATGCCAAGTATTGTCAGAATAAAAAATGACACCCTTGGCCCTCGCCGTTACTAAACAGAATCAAGATAAGATAGAAACAAACAGATCACGGGTATCAAAATATTGCTGATGTTATCAGAAGGACAAATAATTACATATAGCTAGTGATGGGGGGCGGGTTAAAAAAAACAAACCCAGGAATTAGATCTACAGCAAGGTGAACAAATTTTAGTCTAGGCAAAGTCTTTCTCTAGAACTCAAACATCTGTCCAACAGAGGAGAATGTTTGACCACATACTCAGTCCAGAAATGTATGTTTAGTATAGAGATCTGAACCAATTTTTTCATAAATTCTATGCTTTTCCCCAGGTTTACTGAATTTCAGCAGTCTAATTTAGGAGTTTTTGTGTTTGAATATCGCTGATCTACTGAAAATCACATAGAGATGTATGAATCGATTCAGATCTGTCGTTTTTCTGCTTCTGGCCTACAGTACTATATAATATGACAGTAGTTCTCAACCTTTTCTTCATCACAGACCCCCTTTTAATACAGCCCATGACCACGGACCCCCAAGATTTAAATCATAACATTTCTTCAAGCCTTCGTGCACCCCTTATGATGATCCTACGGGGTCCAAAGACCACCGGTTAAGAAGCACTGTAATATGAGATGTCATAGTACCCAAATGTATTGAATTTCCTTCAACTATAAGCTGCAATTTGCCTGTAGCTTTAGCTTTATTTTATCAATGAGGACAATGAAGCAATCAAAGCACTTCAACTTGTAAAACAATAACATTAATAAATGTTGCTTTCTCTTCAACAGTAACAAACACCTGCAGGCTCAAGCTGGAAGACTTAAGTTTTAACAAAGAGCAACCAACTGTCTGTGATTTTTTCAGATTATTGAACATTGTTGACTGCACAATTTATAAAAGCTAAGCTGGAAGTGTAGGCAAAATATATTCAGTCTGGATCCCCGTTAACAGGCAATTATTATGAAAATAAGACTTCCAGAACTGCCATTACTGGTCCCACTTTAAAGCAAAGGGCTTTTAAAAAGCCATTACTGGTCCCACTTTAAAGCAAAGGGCTTTTAAAAAGCAAACAATTATGAACAAATCACATAATGAAAAAGGAGACCTAACTCCTTTATTATAGAACTTTTTGTTTTTTAAGAAAAATCTAAATTAAGGAGTTTTCTCAAGTGGCATTGTATCTCAATCTCACCTTCTGAATGTTCCATTTTTCTGACTTTAAAGTTGATTTCAATTATTATTTCTGAAACTTGCTAGATAAAAAGGTCCATCAATTCAAAACTATCAATTTCTTGAATAGTCTGCTATCTACCTGTCAGCAAGGAAAGAATACTGATGCTAAGCATCAAGTCTTTGACTTGTGAATTATCTGAATATTTCATATGTAAGTGTAAAGTTTGATATTTTTCTATAGTATAGCATGTAACGTCCAGAGCAGTGCATTGGCCTAGAGGTGAAGACGCTCACCTCATGCTCAGGAGATTGAGAGTTCAGTCCTAAGCAGCAACAGATGTTTCTTTACCAGGGCACAAAGAGAAAATATTTGCTGTAAAATCCTGATAGGCATCAGGAAGGGCATCCAGCCAGTAAACACTCAGCTCCATTCAGTCGCGTCTACTTCACTCCAATAAAAAGGGATCACAGGGGTTGTAAAAAGAAAAAATAGCATGTGATATCAGTTCAGTTACCATCCTTTGAAACAACAAAAACAAAAAGCACAAGTTGAATTTGTGGATCCAGTGGGTTCTATTAATGTAAGCTTCTGGCTGGTTGTTGGTTGTACAAAAACAATGTCAATGGACTTTGTTAGCATATTGGAACCAGCTAGAGCCTGAATTCCACATTTGGTAACTCCTAGTGGAAATGATACTCTAGGTCAGGGGTCCCCAACCCCTGGTCTGTGGACCAGTACCGGGCCACGGCATGCCAGCAACTGGTCCACAGAAACAAGCAAAGCCCCATCCATGGGATGCAGGCAGCACACAAACTCACGCACTCTCTGATCTATGGGAAAAAATTTCTCCACAGAACCAGTCCCTGGTGCCCAAAAGGTTAGGGACCTCTGCTCTAGGTGAAGGTAGAAATTACTTCAAGCATCTTATTATTAATGATTTAATATTCATTAATAATAGTACTCAACATTCTTTAAGACTTTCATTTAAGTAGTCTTACTGTATAACCCTTAAGCACCTAAGTAGTCTTACTGTATAACCCTTAAGCACCTTATATTACATTTTCTCATTATGAAGGAATATTATTTCAACGCTGATTTAAAGAAGCCCCTTTTTCCTTTTGTTCCTTCTGGGTATATTGCATTTAGACTGTTTCATTTGTTTAATTCAACTTTAGCTGATTCACTGTTCCCTTGTTCTTTCTTGTCAACCACTAATTTAGATTTCTCACAGCACTGTATGTATTAAGGCACCTGGATTTCTGAATATCTGTGGTGCAAAACCTAAGCACACCTCTCCATAAAATGTATACTACTTTTTTCTTCTTCTGTTTCCTTCTTGAAAAAAAAAATCCTTTCCTTGTCTTATTTTGTTTTGATGCCGTGTATCTCTACCTTCGCTTTTCCCAATCTAATTTCCTCAGGCTTTTGCTTACCTTTTTCTAAGGCGAATCAACTGCTTTGATTGCTCCTCCACTTATCCAGTCTTTTTTTATTTTCTCTTAATCAACTGTGCATTTTTTTCTTATTTCTGTGATGGTACTTCTTCATCCAGCTTTACTGCTTATACCAGTTAGACTACTTCTTTCTCCCTCTTGGATAAATTAAAAGTCTGTCATTTTTTCTAGGTGGCTCTACTGTATTTATCATCAAAGGTTATAGCTTTTCATTTTTACTATATCAATTTTATCTGTTTTACCAAGTGTATTTTGATTTACATGTAGGGATTAGTAAAAGTGTTCAACAAATCCCAGATTGGAAACACAGTGAAACTGCAGAAATATTAGATAAGATAACCTTTATTGTCATTTTTATACTGTGGGCACAATGGCACACATCAAAAATGAAATTTAGTTGCCCGCTCTCAAAGTGAAACACATACATGACACACACCTAAACATACTATGAACAACATATGTATAGACCCACATCCCTACATATACATCCCTACATATACATATACATTAGCTAAGATCTTTGCCAATATGGGTTTAAATCCAGATTTCATAGGGGCTCAAACATGATCACGTTGGTAGATGATCAGTACTGGAAGAGAGATGGGAGACGAGGGGTCCTTGGTGCTCTCTGAGCTTGGTTCTTTTCTTGCAGATGTTTCATTACCCAAACTAGGTAACATCATCAGTGCTAGTAAAGAGTGGGATTTGTTCTCAGTTTATATTCTAATAGCTTGCCCTGTCAGTGTTGGTGGGGAAGATCTTTGGTTGGGCTGTTTATGTTGGCTTCTTTGGCAGTTTCCTGATCGGGGTCTTGTTTACTTGATTGTTGGTCTGATGTTAATCTTGGAGTTAATATATGCTCATCTGGGTATTGATTGCTGGTGGGGACTGGGGAGGTGTTTTGGTCTTTTTGTTCCCTTTTTTGCCTTGTTCTCTCTTTTGCATAGTAAATAGATATTGTTTATGTCTCTATAAGTCTATTGATGGCTAATTTGTCAGAGTGCCAGGCTTCTGGAAATTCCCTAGCGTTTTTGGGCTTGGCTTGGTCTAGGATGGTCGCAATTTCCCAATTGAAACTATGGTTGAATCTGTCCATATGATGTGAAATTAAAGAGTTTTCATCATGTCTTCTGACTGCTAGTTGGTGTTCATGAATGCATTTTGCCAGTCTTCTGCCTGTCATACATAGTGGTTGTTGCAGTCATTACACTGTATGTTGTAGATAACTCCTGTTTTTCTTCTGGGGCTGCTGGGTCTTTTGGTTTACTTAGGATGCCCTGGTGGGCTTTAGTTGGCTTGTATACTACACAGATTCCATGCGGTTGTAGTAGTCTGTTGGTGGTTTCTGAGATGTGCTTAATATATGGCAGTGTTATTCTTTTTAGGGCTTGTGTTGGCTGTGCTCTGTTAGATTGAGTGATCAGGCCATTTTTGATAAAGTTGTGTGAATATCCATTTTGTTGGAATATGTTACAGAGCTATGGTGGCACAGTGATTAGAATGCAGTATTGCAG
The DNA here is from genome assembly GCF_001527695.2 of Protobothrops mucrosquamatus. NCBI lineage: Eukaryota > Metazoa > Chordata > Lepidosauria > Squamata > Viperidae > Protobothrops > Protobothrops mucrosquamatus. Next base: position 779,023 of record NW_015386435.1, read on the forward strand.
TCTGACTCTGCCCACTGCCGGGAGTTCAATTCTGACCTTAGTCAAGGTTGACTCAGTCTTCCATCCTTCCAAGGTCAAGGTTAGTAAAATGAAGACCAAGATTGTTGAGGGCAATATGCTGACTCTATAAACTGTTTAGAGAGTGCTATAGAGCACTATGAAGCAGTATATAAGCCTACGTAAGTGCTAAGTGCTATGTTGTATAGATGCTCTGTTTTCTTTTTCACTGTTCAAGGTTGCTGCGGTGAGTTTGTGCTCATCTAAGTAAAGTTCTTAGCAGCTTCTCTTGTGGGAAGTTGGGTTGTTGCTTTGGTAGAGGAGCCCTTGGTTGGTATGGGTAGTAAACGGACACAGAGATACAAGAGGCATCATCCTATTGGTATTCCTATATCTCCTATGGCTCTTGATATCAAGGTCTATGGTAGCCAGGTGGGAGTGCTTAAAGCATTGTTTTGTAGTGGTTCACTCTGATAGGGTTGTTTTGTCTGATACAGGCAAGAGACAAAGATTTTGCTGTCCCCCCCAAAAGGTCTTTTATTTTACAAAATTAGAAGTCACAATTCTTATAATTCTGTGCTTTCCATTCTCAAACTTAAGATCTTCCTAAATGAAATCCTAGAGTCTTCCTATTACTATAAGCTAACAATTACTTTTGTTTAATATCTGGATTTATATCCTGTGTTCTATGTTCATGTTCCTAGCATTGTTAGTAACACTGCTTTCCTATCTTAACTATTTCCTAGCATTTTCAATCTTGTTTTCTGCAAGGTCTTAAGCTGAGTTCACTGCACTTGAAAATCCTTCTCACCTCTACAGACTTGCAAACAGGGCTTTCCTTTACCCCCCCCCCTCACGGTCCTCTTTCCCTCTGGAGCTGGTTTGTGGAGCTGTGTGGCCGGGATGTAACATATAGGGGGGCTTGTTTTGGTTGCTTCTTTTGCAGATTCTGATCAGGGCTTCTGACATCTCCCCCAACCGAATCTTTGCTCCTCAGCAGGTCTTGCAACTTCACAGCTTGCCTCCCCCCCATCTTTTAACTTTGTTGTGGCAGTTTTTCTCCCACCTATCTGCTGTCTTTTTGACTTTCCTTCTTCCTTCTTACCCACCCACATGCTTGATTTGTTGTCCATGTTATGTGACATGCTCTGTACTTAAGCAGAGGGTGGGACTTCCTTAATCCTCTTTCCCAGGCTGTAACAGAGTTCTGGATCCCAGGGGGATGGAGAATTGTCTGATCGCCCTGAGTTTTGAGTTCATTCTCCCGTGCACTCTTCCCAGAGAGTGGTGCTAGGAGACAATTACTTTGCTCCTTGAGAAATCTCACATGGATGCAAGGTAGCCCTCATATTATATAATGCCTACGTGAATGTCAACATCCAGCTGGAGAATCCAAATAAAAAGCCAGGTGCATTCCGCCTCTGAAAATCTTATGGTTTATTGAATACACTACAAAGCCTGAACCCAGTTAAAGGTGCTTAATTTGATGATAATGATAATAAAGTTGGAAGGGACCTTGGAGGTCATCTAGTCCAACCCCCTGCTCAGGCAGGAAACCCTATACCATTTCGGACAAATGGCTGTCCAGTCTCTTCTTAAACACTTCCAGTGTTGGCGCATTCACCGCTTCTGGAGGCAGGTTGTTCCACTGGTTAATTGTTCTAACTGTCAGGAAGTTTCTCCTTAGTTCTAGGTTGCTTCTCTCCTTGATTAGTTTCCATCTGTTGTTTCTTGTCCTGCCTTCAGGTGCTTTGGAGAATAGCTTGACTCCCTCTTCTTTGTGGCAGCCCCTGAGATATTGGAACACTGCTATCATGTCCCCCCTCGTCCTTCTCTTCGTTAAACTAGACATACCCAATTTAGGCTTAAGTTATCTGCAGAATGCATCCTCCTACCTTTCTGAGGCTACTTAAATTATTAGCAGGACATTCTTTAAAAAAAAAAAATCCTGCAATGATACATTAACGTAATTCCCTTTCTATGGAAGGGCAATTATTATAAAACAACTTGTTTCTGGAATTGATTCAAGACTCTTCTCTATTAGAGTTCAGTAAGGGGATCAAATCTTTTCAAATACATATTTTGGAGTTCTGCACTTTTAAAGGATTTTATTAATTTGTTGGAAGATATACTGTAAACTCATCAGAGCCCGTGAGGTTGAGTGGCATGAACAAGTATGAATTTTCTACAAGGTTAGAAATACTCTTATCTCTCTGGGTCAATTGTTGGCTTGAGATTTCTTCCTTTGCCTTTCCACACGTAGAAACATTCCAGAAAGTCAGGGTTCATTCAGCATTCTAACCCTGAGGGGTTTTTTTCTAGATTTTCTACTAAGCAAGAGATAAAACATCTAATTGTAACTGGAACTAAAACATAATTGGAGCTGAAAAACAGATTAAGCACAGCCATACTTTAGAATTCTCAAACTAACTTCAGAAACTGTATCAGTGGGGGGGGGGGGAGAAATTCTTATAGCAAAACTATCATGAAACATCAGTAATTGAAAAGTAGATAATACTATACAGCATTGCCGAGAGGATACCCATTGAAAAATGGGAAAAATATTCTCATAATCTCTCAGCCTTCTTTAATGTACTATGTTGGATTTTAGCTTATATCATTCACAGCTAATCTAACTACAGATCAGACCAGCTGGGGATTAAGGAGATTGTAGTCCCATTCATCTGGAGGAACCAGTTTGGCAAATTTGGTTTCTGGTACAATATCAGGCAGGGTCTGGAAAGAGACGTATGATACATTCTCTTCTTCTGCTTTCTCTTAGTAGAAATCTTTGGGAGATTCAAAAATCACAATAGTAATTTCTGTAATCAGCCTGTAACCCTCTTGAAACCTCTTGCGTTATACTTTCAAAACAATCAGAGGATACATATAAGACCTGCCTTTAATGCTGTGAGTGAAGACTGACACAGCAGTAACTGAGGCAATCAACCCTAAATATTAGGTTACTAGAAACAACCACATTTATCCCACAAATTGTACACCACGTAAGAAGCTATGCACAAGCCACACATGTGCATCTCACAATAAATAGCTGAATTAATGGACTATTGATTTTAATGTATTTTGCAGGAAAAAAAGAAAAAGAAACATTTATTTAGGGTGCTTTCAAATTTCTAGGAATCTTGATGAGAATCTTCAGAACTTGTTTCACTTTCAGTCTCACTGTCTTCTGAGCTGTTGGTCTCTTCTTCATTCTCATCACTGCTCTCTTCGTCACTTTCCTCATCTTCTTTGTCAGGACACTGACTTTCTAACATAGAAATGTAAAAGACACAAGCTTAAAAGCAGCCATTCTTCTCAACGTTCATTGTGTCCGTGGCCTGGTATTTGCTGCCCTCATAATCCATTTGAATCTTCTTCCTGCTTCCCAGAAGATGACTATGTCTTAGGAGAAAATCCAATGGAAATGAAACTTTCTGCACGTCTCCTTTCAAAAATTAGAAACGGGTGTCGTAAAACGTAATAGACAAATTGGAGAGGTGAACAACCAGCAGCTTGAATTGCATGCCGGAAAGATTTATATTGTTTTGATCTAAAAATTATAATTCCACATCTGCTTCATAAATTTCCAAACTCTCTAAAGCAGATTTGGAAAATGTTTAGGAGGCTGGAGGGGAGACAAGGGATCTGTTCCTCTGGTGGGCACTATTCCATCAGCAATCGGAATAGTACCTTCATAAAAGTTTGTTAAATAGTTTGTAATATTTCTAATGACCATACTCACCTAGAAGCAGTTTCTTCTCAATAAGTGGAAGAAACTGCTTAGCCTCAGGATTGCTGGGTTCATATATCAGAACTGGAATTTGACAAGAGAGAAGGAATTAATATTTCTGGGATGCAAGAAAATACAAATTCTTCTTCCCACCCCAAATCCAAACCATCAACTTCTATTTCATGAGTGCAAAAATATTTTCTATGCACTCTGTTTAGGTGATTACCTGCTAAAAACAAATAGCTGTTTATTTCTTCTTCCAAAGCATTGGCTAGATAGAATACAGTGAATGGAAGGGGCTGTTAAGCAATATACTGGAATGTTCATAAATTGAGATTAACCCCACAATGTAAATGGAAATATCATGCATAACACTGCATTACAACTCTACTCTCTCAAAATTATATGTATATATATTTAATTATTCAAGTTCTCTCTGGGCAACATATCTAAAATTTGATGGGGACTTAAATTACGCTTCCTTAAGCAATAGGCAAATCAAAATGTAGCTTATCTTTTCAAAATGTTGAGTTTTGAATACGATCTCCAATTTAAAGTGGGAAGAGAAATAAAATAACAAAATTAATATTAAACAGTCCATACCATAGTGGCAGAATGTAACATGCAGGCAGGAACAGCATACATTGAATAGCACAACCAAGTGGCTGGCATTGTGTATCAGCTAGATCAGGGGTAGGCAATCTTGGCTCTTTTATGACTCGTGGACGTCAACTCCCAGAATTCCTGAGCCAGCCATGCTGGCTCAGGAATTCTGGGAGTTGACGTCCACGAGTCATAAAAGAGCCAAGGTTGCCTACCCCTGGGCTAGATCCTCCCATTTCCAGATGGGGGATTCTACCAAAGGTCATGGCTGAGAGCCTGTGGGATTTATAGATACAGACAGACAGGTGGGTATCGGCCAATCAACAAGGCACTGTGGTAGTAGACAAGGACCAGAAGATAGTGGTGGTGATTAGATGTAACAATGCCAAGTGATAGTAACATCAGGCAGAAATATGAGAAGCTGGAGAAGTACCAGGGCCTGAAGGAGAAATGAGAGAGAATGTGGAAATTAAAGGCCAAAGTGTCCCAATGGTGGTAGGAGCATTTGGGGCTGTGATTCCTAAGATGGGAGAGTAGCTCCAACAGATCTTATGAATGATATCAGAGCTCTCTGTCCAAAGCAGTTCAGTGCTGGGAACAGCTAAGATACTGCGCTGAACTCTCAAACCCCCAGGCCACTGATTGAGGACCCGAGATTGAGGAAGACTTATGCCACCCAAAGGGGTGAAAAGGATTTTTTTTTTTAATATGGTACTTAATCTCACAATTGCCACTCCGGGTGGTAAACATAGGAGTAAAAAAATGGACAAAATAATGAACAATATAAACAATAATGCAATACTGACACAATGGTGTACTTACTCATCTGACAAAGCTTCTTTGCAAGATTATATTTCCGTTCCATTATTGCTTTCAGAAACTAGGAAAGAGATTTTAAAATATACATTTTTTAAATAAAAAATCTAAGATTATTTGAGAGTGTAGCAAGATTTATTACTTTTAACTGATTTCAGGTTTGTTTTAAATTTGATTTATTGCTGTTCCTGGGATTGAAGCAGTGGAAGCCGTGAGCATATCTTAAATAAAATCACAAATAAAATACTGCATCCATAGACTACACCAGGGGTAGCTGAAGTCCACGAGTCATAAAAGAGCCAAGGTTGCCTACCCCTGGACTACACTATGGTTGTTACTAATCAACAATGGTAATATATAGCCTGCCTGTGCATTATCTTATGCTCTTCATTCTTAATGTAAATATCATTTTAAAGAACTTTAGGTGAAGAAAATGACATAATTACAAAACTAATATGATACAGAAAAGATTGAAGATACTGTGCTATTGCAGGGCTTTTCAACCTTTTAACCCATTGTACCACTTTTAGGATATGGCAATATCCGAGTACCACCAGTCGCCTAGCAAGGTGTCAAAAACATGATGACCAAAAAAAAAGGAAATAAGTGATAAAGTACAGGTAGTCCTTGACTTACAACAGTTCGCTTAGTGACTGTTCAAAGTTACAACGGCACTGAAAAAAGTGCCTCCCAAGCCACAGCCGAGCAAGACACCTGTCTGCCCACCCGGCGGCGCTCTTCCTCCTGTCCGAGGTTTTCATTGTTGTGAGCATTTCTGTTGAGGATTGGCAGCGGGGGTGGGGTGTTTGGTTTTTATTCCCCCCGTCTGCTGGGTGGTTGCAGCAGGTTTTGGTCACTTCACATGACCCTGGGACACAGTGACCGTCATAAATATGGATCAGTTGCCAAGCATCTGAATGTAAATCACAAGACCCTGGAGATGCTGCAACATTCCAGCTGATCGGCGCTTCTTCTGGGCTCAGCAGCTCGGCGCTGATCCTGGCGCTTCCACTGAGCCCTGACAGCCCTGCAGCTCCAGCCGTCTCTCGCTCAGGCTTGTGCGGTGCTGCCACCGGTTCAGCTCATTCCCCTCCCCCGCTACTTTTCTAGGATGGTCACGTACCACCTGCCAGATGCCAATGTACCACAGGTGGTACCCGTACCACTGGTTGAAAAGCCCTGTGCTATTGCATGCATCTTCTGGAGTCAGAGGTATTTAAATTACAATGTCCATATATGTTGTAGACCTCGTATTCTCTGAAAGAGCTGGAAGCAAAGTGATGCTGCCTTCCTAGCCTTTAAGGTAGAAGAAAGCATCAGAAGGTTATCACACCCCATATCTGCATTAGAGTGGATATGTTACATTTTTATTGTAGACAGATCACACTAATATTGTTGAGATGAAAAATACTGTTGTTTCTCATGCAAAACAAAACTATTTCTCCCATATACTATCTCATAAATGTATTCATGCCTGCCATGTTTTTTTATATATAAAGTAGATTCTTACAATTTTTTACATTCTTTATAACAATGGGATTTTCACTTATACGTGGGGAAGTAAACCCTATTTTATGAAATAGTAACCATACTGAGAAATATGTTTCCTTCTTTTCTGTGAAAACCTAATTTTGCTTCACTGCTAGTTAAATTTAGTATATTCTTGTACCTCTCCCATCAATTGCAGTGGTGCAATTCTCTTTTGAGCTTCATTGTTTGTTTGGCCAGTGTTGTTTTCATCATCTGAACTATCTGGTGGCTTTTCATCACCCTTTTTTTGGTCCATGCTGTCCTTTTGTGGTTCAGTACTGACTTCATTGTTGACAGTCTTTTCATCAATCCTGGAATTTTTCATTTTTTCACCTAAACAAAATTCAAACACCCATGAAAAGGATAAGAGAGGCGTTTGGAATTCTATACCAACCTTTTACAAATGTTAACACAAACAAAGTCACATTGTGATTGGTCCATATTTTAATCGTTTGTCATTAAATTGCCCTCTTTGTTAAATATTTAAATATACAGTATGTAAGGCAAATGATTTCGAGTGCCTGTACCATAAAATGAATGGCTCACATTGGATTGTTGATCCAATGAAATACATACAGTCAGATATTACTGATATCAATAAATAGTATATTCTTCCATATTTGTTCTACGTTCTAAGGGGTGGAAGCATGAGAATTATCCTGTCCTCTCTAATAACAACCATGTACTTCATAATTAGATTTAGATTAATATTTTTTCACATCCAATTGATATGATGTAGTTAATAACAGTTCTCTTTAAAAGAAAACTACAGTAAGACAGCCAAGTAACTTAAATGTTGAAAACATATTTCACGTGGGACGAGACTGTAGCAATTAAGCCATTATCTTAGAAAAAGATAACTCAGGAAAGAACTAATATGGTTGGAGGAGATAAAGATTCTTTTCCCCAATAACAGAACAAATTTCCCCAATGATAATAATTGCCAATACAGACAACTTAAAAATCTTTCAATTTACAGAATTTCTGCCTCAGAATCTGATGCTGGCTAAGGGCTTGGCTCTAAAATAAAAATGAGATGTATTCATTAATCAGGTCTACTGATGGAATCTCCTTCTTCAGAAAGAGGATATCATACAGAATAACAATATGTGGAGAGTCTCACTGTGGGGAGATTACTACGGTAGTACCCTATTTTTAGGTTTCCCTTCAGCAGCTGGCTTGCCACTGAGGGAACTGGAATGCTGGAATTAAACTGACCCTACCTCAGATGCAGGAGGACGTTCCCTTAAACGTGATCATGAGGTTCACTCACTAGATTTTTTTATATTCCATTGCACACTGCAGTTTACATTAGAGTTGTCAATCCTCACAGGATAGCTTTCCTGAGCTTAAAATGTATATCAACCTACCCTTCATTTAGTGAGGCTGAGTGAATATGACATCATGTGCAACCATGATATGAGTTTAGCTCAGGGGTCTTCAAGCTTGGCCCTTTTATGACTTGTGGACTTCAACTCCCAGAATTCCTCAGCCAGCGTGCCTGACTGAGGAATTTTGGGAGTTGAAGTCCACAAGTCATAAAAGGGCCAAGTTTGAAGACCCCTGGTTTAGCTCATAAAAAAGGTAATAGGAAGAACTGGAAAGATCAATGAACACAGAGCAAATTAACTTCAAAAGTCAGTTACTTTCCAAAACAATGCAACATTTGACAATTTTTCTATGAATTGTTAATACTTAGAATAAAATGATGCAAGGATGTAGAAGACGGTGGCTTCTTCTGTTAGCTCACTCGTGGATTGTTGGTGTGTTTTCTTCCCTCAAGTGGAAGAAAGTATGTGACACCAAAAGCGGCTGCTTCCACAATAGTCTTTTTACCTAAGCTCTTAAACTAAGCCAAGAAGGGCCTTGCTGCCCTTCTTGGCACACAAAAGAAGTTCACACAGGAAATTCTATCCCTTTTTCTAAAAGAAAATTGCACTTTCCTGGTGGATCCCACTGATTCAGCTTTAGCTTGAATCGGTAGCGGGCTAGCAATAGGATGGCAGCGGTGAGGACATATTCTTCACAGATGCTAAGTAGGCATCTGTTACAAAGGTGGGGCAAGGAGACCATGCCAATTACACTTTCTTGGAAAAAGAAATTATTATAGGCTTGCAAGAGTTAGTCAATTCACTGATTTTTTTTATTGATTTGAAAATTTAGACTTGATTAATTGGTAGCCTACGCTACAAATCCACCATTTCATTGCCTTTTGGAATAAGCTATGCTATGAAAATTTCAGAACATGAGTAAGTAGTAGAAAGCAAAAGAAATTTAAGGTGGGAGGTAAGAAAAAAAGAGATATGCGTAACAATCTAGTTTAACCCAAACCATTCACTATAATACTTTTAGCCTCCACTTGTTCTTGTTTTACCATTCATAGTTAAGTAACACATTCTTGTATCTTTTATACTTCTCCTGACATACCTAGCATTCACTTCCATGTAATAAGGTAGGCAGAAGCATTACATAGAGCCATTTTTACTTCTTTCAGCAATCGTTAATTCTTTCAACTCACCCATTGCCCTTCTGTCACCATTTGCATGTTTAAAAATATAGCCATCTATTTCCAATCTAAACATTTTAACATGATGCAAAAATGGAGTAGCGTTAATTGCTTTTCATGTATGTGTAACCTGCAGTAATTTACTCTCAGCTGTCAAACACAACCACCTTGTGTTATCTTGGGATTCTATATCACACCAGATATACACAAAAAGAGAAGAGCAAAGAACATGAGGCAGACCCAGAAGAAGACCCACTATGACAGCATCAAATAATAATGGTTGAGACCACCAGAAATAGCAAGAACAAGAACTTTGTATCTCCCTCAACACCTGAAGTGGTAAGAGAGGAAATTAAGAAGAAGAATACAACTACCTTGGTCTTTGTAATTAATTTGAAATCTATAGTCTTATTTGCATCATTCGCTGCAATCTATCTAACATTTGTTGGAAAATCATCTGGGTTCTCAATAACTTGATTTCATCTGCATGTAAAAGGCTCCATTCATGTCCCCAACTAAAACACCTTTACCATTCGCATGAACATTTCTTACCCATAACTGCATTAACCACCCAAGGGGCATCACACTTTCTTGCCAATTCTCTACACCACGTTAACCCACTTGGTAAGAATCTCATCTATTCCCACCTCCATCCTATACAGATTTTACTGTGTTCAGCAAACAAACTTCCACTCCGTTTTCATGCAAAATATTCTACAACTCTGTTCATTTCACCATGCAGACTTTTTTTTTTTTTTACTTTCTAACTTTCTAACAGTATTCTAACAGATACTGACACAAGACTCAGGAGGCAGATGCCGTCATAGAAATGTTGTCTATCTCAGCAGAGGTTTGTCTTGTCTTTTCAGAGTTAGGCTATCTTGTATCATATGGCTGTTTCAACCTTGAGTTAAGCTATTTCAACCTTGAGTTAAACCGGTAACCCATAGAATTAAAACAATTTCAGTACTGCCAGCAAAGCAGGCTAGCTCAACTGCACAATTCTGCAGCCTGCTACCTCCAGCTCTTTAGGGAGGCCGCAAAAGGAAGATGGTAGCAGAGATAAAGCAGAGGGGAAGGGGGGGTATTCATATCAGAACAAAACAGCTGCTCTGTTGTCACAATACTTCCAAGCACCCTCAGTAGTCACAATACTTCTGAGTTAATAGGTGGCAAAGCATAATGGCTTTGCCACTGCCATCAAATTCATTCACTACATTAATCCCGGTACCGCAAAGGACAACTTACAAGTCTGCTCATCCATGGGCTGGAAACAAGACAAAGGCCACATCGTGGGACATATGGAAGAATAAGTGATTGCCAGGTATGTTTGTACCATGGGTAGGTGAAAGGGTGAAAGGCTTAGGGATAGCATGCTGCGATGTATATTACGATTCCTTTCATTTATATACTTAAACTAACAAAGAAACTAGAAGTGAAGATTGCTTTTATCGATCTGCATTGATTCGATTACAGTAAGAACTAATAGAAGTGTGAAGCGAGAGTGCAGCGGGGGTGGGCTGGAGTGGTGGCGTTCATCGGTGTTATGCCAGAGCAGCATTCACTGTATCTGATCGGCTGAGCAACAGCTGGCTAGCATCAAGATCAGCAGTAGCAGCAGTGCACAGCTGATCAGCAGGGCGGCTGTGGGTGTCCCGGGGCAGAGCTATGATTGGTGCTGGCAGTGGTGCACAGTTGATCAGCTGGAAGGCAGGGGGCTGCAGGTGTCCCAGGGCAGCGGTGTTTGGCTGGTGACCAGATGTGGATGCCTGAAGGGAGGCAACTCGCCAGTGGCAGGGTGGGACATCCTGGGGGGGGGGAGGAAATGGGGGGAGGAGAACAAAGGAGGAGAGAGAAGGAGAAGGAGGATGGAGAAAGAGACAGAGTGAAGGAAGCAGAGAAACAATGTGAGGAAAAAGGAGACAGCGGAGACCAGCATAGAAGGAGGCAAAGTAAGGAGGAGAAGAGAGGAGAGGAGACGAGAGGAGAGGGAGAGGGAGGGAGAGGGAGAGGGAGAAGGAGAGGGAGGGAGAGGAATGAAGCCAGCAGGTGACCATGACCAGAAGAGGCTCCAGACCTGACAGAGGACAGCAAAAAGCTGATCCATTCTCAACAATGACCAGCAGACCATAGAGACAAGCTGATCCAGGTAAGTGGACAAGTCAGTGATCAGAGGGAGCGCCAAACCTGACAATGGATTACAGAGGCTAGCTGATCCAGGGTAGCAAACAAGCCAATGAGCAGAGGGGATGCCAGACACACCAGCAGACGGCAAAGACAAGCTGATCCATGTGAGGGAGAGGAACCACTGACCAGAGGAAGCTCCAGACGCACAAGGAGACAACGGAGAAGAGCTGGTCCAGAGTGGGCAAGCCAGTGACCAGAGGGGGTGCCAAATGCACCAGCAGATGGCAGAGACAAGCTAATCCAGGTGAGTGGGTGAACCAGTGACAAGAAGGGGCACCAGATGCACCAAAGGACAGCAGAGGCAAACTGAGCTGGGCAAGTGGAGGTCCCTAGGCGATCAATCAGAGCAAGCTGACCCCCAGGGTGAGGGGCAGAGTGAGAGACCTTGAGACATCAGGACAGTGACTGAGAGCAGGGAGGATTCTAATTACCTGGGAAATCCTGGGATGATCACTAGGAAAAGGGAATTGCCTGTAAATTGGGGGGGGGGGAATAGGCAGCACAGGACAGAAGAGAATAAATGGTGGAGGTTTGGAGGGAAACAAGGGGGGGGGGAGAACAAAGGAAGAAAGAGGAGAAGGAAGTGAGATGGAGAGTGAGAAAGAGTGAAGGAAGCAGAGAAACAGTGTGAGGAGAGAGTGAGAGAGACAGAGAGAGAGAGAAAGAGAGCACAAATGGGCAAGCCAGTGACCAGAGGGGTACGAGACACAGCAGCAGATGGCAGAGACAAGATGATCCTGATGCTCCACACACCCACAACCCCTCTGCCTTACCAGGGTTCAGTTGAAGCCTGCTGTCCCCCATCCAGAGCCTCCAGCCTCCAGACACTGTGAAAGAGCAGCCACAGCAAGACCAAATACTATTTATAAGGCTCTCCAATCAAATTTGATAATCATTTTGTGTAGTTATTGCTCAAGTGGATACCACTTTATGAAGATGAAGTGACTGCACACATGCAAAATCATGCATGTCCAGAACCATTATTTGTCTCTACAGACAATCAATACCAAATTAAAAAGACGGATAAATTGACACGATCAGAACAAGACATGGAGGAAATGAGGCTGCCCATGGTGGAAATGCATAGCTGAATTCCAGCTTCTACTCTCCATTCCAACAATAGACAATCTTCCATATTATCTATAAAGCACAAATGCAGACATAAATCTCACCTGTTCCTTCAAGGCAGTCATGCGGTCTTACATTCATCTTTAGATTTTTCTTTTTTGCAATTCTTGCTGCTAAAGCATTCCGTCTTAGCATTGCATTTTTTCCCAAACAATAAAAAAGCATAATTTTTTTTTCAAAAACAAACTTAAGTCAACAGAATAAATACTAAATAAATCTCGGGTGTTTTTTTTTTTACTTCCTTTATATGGTTAATATTAAGTCAGAATTACTTAATATTTAGGGCCAAATTAATTGCATTTTACATGTAACATGCCCATTTAAAAAAATGCAAAATAGCATTTTCTGCGCATTTAGGGTTGTTTAATTTTGGCAAAGAAAAAAGCTATTCAGAGTTAATGCTGCATTTCCCTGTCTGTGGACTGAGAGTGGTAGGGTTCATGAATGATCTCAAACTATTATTGCAGCTTCATTGCAGGGAGTATCTCTATCCTCACACCAATTGCCATAGAGACCAATATAATTATTGAGGTCTTTTCACATTATTATTGGGTTCTAGATGTCACATTGGCATCCGACATCATGGGGCAGCACCTCCCTGACATGCATAAAATAAAATAAATATTCTACAATGTCTGAAGAGCTGACTATAAAAACTTGTCAAGATCTACAAAGTTGTGTAGCTGAACAACAGTTAACTATTTAAAAAGCTTGATGTCAGCAGTTCTCATAATAGAATTAATTAACAACTCAACTGAAGTGAGACTTACTTTTCTAATGATTTAGCTGTACATAACAAGATCTGCTTTGACGGAGTGTAAGATCTGCTTGTAGATTCATTTCCACATCCCATGCTACCTTGGTTAAACATTTTAAAAAAAGATCACTGCAAAAAATGTTAAACATCAGAATAATGATTCTACTAAAATATAATTTTAAACAGTTGCTGTCACTTTTTATTTTTGCTTTGTTGTATTCCATCTTTTCAAGGTTAGGATCAAAGGTTGATTTTGGCACAACGATAAGGCAAGCAGAATACGGACATACCGTAAAATAATTGGTGAACTGTGGAGTAATTAATACATTTTCTAAAATAATAACCAACCTTATATCTCTACAGAGAATGAATATATTATTTCAATAATTCAATTAATGTAAGTTTGTCTCTTAAATTTAAATACCTTAGTTTACAGAGTGACCAACAAAGATATTATTGAGTCAAGTTCAACTCTTGATAACTGCACAAACATATCTACACAGTTTTCTTGGAAACAGTACCGAAATGGTTTGCTACCCCACCTTTTTCTGGAATATTGTTAAATGTCTTATTTTATAGCCCTGGTATTCTAACATGAATAAATACATTAATATCATATTCATTGTAAAATACTTCCCCAATTTTAAACATAATCTTTCTCAAATAATTCTGAACTACAATTTAGTTATTATTCAAAGTTTTCAACTGTAAGTTTTCACTGTAGTAAGTTTTTACAATGTTTACATCATTTATTCATAATAGTTTATGGATAGTTTAGTATGTATTTAAATTAGAAATAATCTAGTACTATATAGAAAACATTTCTGGGATTATCTAAAGTAGTTCTCAGACTCTGAAACTCCCATCAAAGGAGTCCATTCTCATTTTAATACCCTTTCTCAGAAGATGAAGATGTTCATACTCAGAGAAACCTTTGAATTTTAACATTTCAGTTTTACTGAAATGAATTTTAACTGAAAGTATATCTACTTTTAGCTTCTTCATTTTATTGATGTGCTTTTGATTGATTTTAACATTTTAATCATAAACTTTTATTTTATCTTACGCAGTGCATTGGAAAGTCAGAAATACACTGAATATATAATATACATATATTTGGGGGGGGGAATAAAAAATGATTCAATCGTATTTTGATCCATTTAAAAGCTTCTTTTGTGTCTATGAAACATACACTCGGACATACAAACAGAGCATTCCATTTTCATTTTTTTTCATACCAATAGCTGAAAATTATGATTTTTAAATTTAATTTAGTGGAGTTTTAAAAAATCCATACAATGAATTATATCTCATAGGTTCAAGGAACTGAATGATTGTAGCTGTTAGCTCTAATGGATACACCTGTGTGATGTAGAGCCTACTAAAACTTATTATTTCCAACACAAGCAGTGTAGACCCCCCACATCAGCACACTCTCTCTTGTGTTATGTATCACGCAGAGGAAATGCTCAGGACCACATTTTGATGTGTTTAATTATCAAGAGTACCACCACCGTGTAATATATTTGCTTGAGGTCAAATGGGATTTACTTCTGCTGAACAAAACATATGCACTGCAAAACAAATATGCTGCTATAGACACTAATTATCCTCAGTGGGGAATTGTACTTTTGAAAGCTAGAAAAAAAATCACATTAGCATCAGAAAGCTAGGACGGGACGTGAAGTTATCCCACAGGTCAACCTGCTCAAAGTAGACAAGAATGCATTACAGGTAGTCCACGATTTACAACAACTGAACCCAACGTTTCTGTTGCTAACTGAGAATGTTGTTAAGTGAATTTTGCCCCATTTTATCACTTTCCTTGCCACAGTTATTAAGTGGATCACTGCATTTATTAAGTTAATTTACCCAGGTTTGGGAAGCGCTGCTATAACTCTACAAACAAGCCGTGACTACAATTGCATAAGCAAGTTTACAGGAACGGGCATCCACAGGACCTTGCCGCTTTGCCAAATGGGCAAAAACTGCACTGCACTGCAAGCGCCACCCTGGACATAGGCGCAGGTGACATCACAACACGTGTACAAAAACAGGGCTTGCCCTGAGACGGTGCAAGGATTCTGCCCTCCTCGCACCACTTCTGTGGAAGGTGCCAGCTTATAGAAATATCACAAATAAGTGATCTTGGCAAGTGAAAGGAAGCTCTCAGACAATCTTCTGACAGAACAGCCTTTTATTCCTTGTAGATAAAAAGGAAGCAAAGAGTGTGCGATGCTGGCCCTTGTTTGACTCCAGCAAGTTCAACTGTGTGATGCCGCTATTCCGTTACCTTTGGCAGCCTGGTATGTCTTTCTGCTATTGTAAGTTTTTAAAAGAGGGGGGTGGGGGAAAATGAAGCGATACTGGGAATAATAGGCCACAAGAATTCAAATATTCCACCCCAGGAAAACTGAACTTCAGTGTCTTAGCCACAATCGTGGAAGGGAAAATGAGAAAAGCTCTACATTATTTACTCTGAATGCTTAATTTTGCCCTTATAAATAAAAAGTGCAAAGAAAATTTTAGCACAGGTTCTAAGAATAGTGGTGAGAGATCCAATCAAACCAAACCCAATCAAACCAAACCCTAGAATGTTTAACTGCTCCGGGATTATAATCTAGGCATAGTGATAACAAACCATTATACATAGGTGAAGTGTAGATACGATAGCACTTAGGGAAATTAATAGAACAGGAGTGGGCGGTCAGATTATGAATATTTTCATCAAAATCAAAGCCAGTGGATGTTTTGGTGGTAGTGGTGAGAACCAAGTGGAGCTTGGATTCTTTATTTTATCAAGAATAAACTAAATGCAATTGAATAGCCCCGTCCTCATTTTTACACTTTATTTACATTTACAATACTTCTGCACTGGACCCAAGATTGATGTGGAAAGTTATCCAGTCACTGGAACCAAATATATATTCTATGAATATTTGAAATCAGCACAGATACATGCTTTCGACAAACCTGTATTAAACTAATTAAGTGCTCCCAAACTTTTTGAGCTAATAGGTGGAGCTTTGAAATTTTGGAAACATATCATATATAGCAAAAGAAAATGGCTGCTATGGGGGCCTTTGTCCAATCACCAATCACCCACTAGACACCCCAGAGAGTACAGACTCCTAACCCCCAGTTTATCCTTAACGTTGTTGTTGTTTTTTTCTCAGCAGAGTGGTCATAATCTATAAAGCTAGATCTAAAGGGCTTTTTATTGCCTACGAACTTCTTTGGGCTCTATATTCACTCCGAATGTATTCTTGTCAATGCATGTTATTCTAAGGGTACTTTGCTTTGTACCCTGCTTGCTTCCTTTTTGTTTAAAACTAAAACAATTTAAATATTTGAAAAGGAGAAGAGGATGGCGCCTTGGCAGGCAATAAGGGCAGCATCTGTAAGCACCCTGGGATTCACAGGAATCTTGCCGGGAAATTCTAGTATGTATTTTACCTATATGATATACACCAACTGTGAATCAGTATTAGTTCTTTTAATTGTGATTTCAATCCCATTTGTATTTACTTGGAAGAATAAGATTTATTTCTAAACTATATGGGTACCTATAAAAAATTATGGCATTGGTACCAATCTATCTATTAACAAGGTATGATTTTAAAAATACAAGAACTATACCAGCCGCATAATGGGATTCCTTACCGTGGGACTGTTTGAACGGGTTCAATAACTACTTCCTCTAAAAACATAAACAGAAAATCGTAATTCATTTGAGGCAGGGTCAATGTATTATTCATAATTCTTCTCTTAAAATAGAAATCACAGAATAATAACAATGTCTGCAATAAATGTAACATATATTTGCTAGGCTTTCCTTAACTTCTTTTGAGTGAGGTTTTTTTTCCTGTGGCCTCTAAAAGCAGCTGTCGTGCGCCCCCTCTTCAAGAACTTTCATTTGATCTGACTATTTTGGATAACTTTACATCTGCTGCCAACTGTTCCTTGCTAGGAAATGTTGCAGAAAGAGTGGGTGGCCATGCAACTCCAGCAATGAAAGGAAACAGCTTATTTGAAACCATTGCAAACAAGACCAAAATATAGCAGAAAAACTCAACTGGTCCATTTTGGATGACCCAGGGAAAGGCCATGCAACAGCTTTTGGTATTATCAAATCAGGGTCTCTCCTTAGACCAGTGTTTCTCAACCTTGACAATTTTAAGGCATGTGGACTTCAACTCCCAGAATTCCACAGCCAGCAATGCTGGCTGTGGAATTCTGGGAGTTGAAGTCCACATGCCTTAAAATTGTCAAGGTTGAGAAACACTGCCTTAGACCATTTCCAAGGCCCTGAGGAGGGAAGCACAGTTTTGCAAGGTCTCTCTTCCTTCCTGAAGGGGCAGGTCCAGTCAAGCAGAGGGGAGAAAGGACGATTCTGCTCAAAGACATCTAAATATGGAATCCCTCACGGTTCTCTCCTCTTCCTACTTCTCTTTAACATCTAACATCTTCCTATTTCTCTTTTAAAATTTCTCTTTAAGATGATTAGGGGACTGGAGGCTAAAACATATAAGGAACGGTTGCTGGAATTGGGTATGTCTAGTTTAATGAAGAGAAGGACGAGGGGGGAATGATAGCAGTGTTCCAATATCTCAGGGGCTGCTACAAAGAAGAGGGAGTCAAGCTATTCTCCAAAGCGCCTGGAGGCAGGACAAGAAGCAACGGGTGGAAACTAATCAAGGAGAGAAGCAACCTAGAACTAAGGAGAAACTTCCTGACAGTTAGAACAGTTAACCAGTGGAACAACCTGCCTCCAGAAGCGGTGAATGCTCCAACACTGGAAGTGTTTAAGAAGAGATTGGACAGCCATTTGTCTGAAATGGTATAGGGTTTCTTGCTTGAGCAGGGAGTTGGACTAGATGACCTCCAAGGTCCCTTCCAACTTTATTATTATTGTTGTTGTTGTTGTTGACTCTGACTCTGAAAAGCACTGTGCTGTCCCATTCAGAAGTGGCTTGCAATTTTGTCATCCTCCTAGATTACAGCTTTGCTTCAATAAGGAAGTGGCAGCTGTGGTCAAGAAGCAACCATTTCTGAATCCGAAGGCTTTGTTCTCAGTCAAGATCTACTCACCCCCTGGTTGGATCATTGTAACATGCTGTATGTGGGCTGCCCTTGAAAAAGATTTGGAAGCTACAGCTGGTACAGAATGTGCTGGCCTAGGCAATAATGGGTGTAACCAGTGGTACGGGTACCACCTGTGGTACATTGGCACCTTGCAGGTGGTACGCGACCATCCTAGAAAAGTGGTAGCGGGGGAGGGGAATGAGCTGANCTGCACTGGACCCAAGATTGATGTGGAAAGTTATCCAGTCACTGGAACCAAATATATATTCTATGAATATTTGAAATCAGCACAGATACATGCTTTCGACAAACCTGTATTAAACTAATTAAGTGCTCCCAAACTTTTTGAGCTAATAGGTGGAGCTTTGAAATTTTGGAAACATATCATATATAGCAAAAGAAAATGGTTGCTATGGGGGCCTTTGTCCAATCACCAATCACCCACTAGACACCCCAGAGAGTACAGACTCCTAACCCCCAGTTTATCCTTAACGTTGTTGTTGTTTTTTTCTCAGCAGAGTGGTCATAATCTATAAAGCTAGATCTAAAGGGCTTTTTATTGCCTACGAACTTCTTTGGGCTCTATATTCACTCCGAATGTATTCTTGTCAATGCATGTTATTCTAAGGGTACTTTGCTTTGTACCCTGCTTGCTTCTTTTTTGTTTAAAACTAAAACAATTTAAATATTTGAAAAGGAGAAGAGGATGGCGCCTTGGCAGGCAATAAGGGCAGCATCTGTAAGCACCCTGGGATTCACAGGAATCTTGCCGGGAAATTCTAGTATGTTATTTTACCTATATAATATACACCAACTGTGAATCAGTATTAGTTCTTCCAATTGTGATTTCAATCCCATTTGTATTTACTTGGAAGAATAAGATTTATTTCTAAACTATATGCATACCTATAAAAAATTATGGCATTGGTACCAATCTATTAACAAGGTATGATTTTAAAAATACAAGAACTATACCAGCCGCATAATGGGATTCCTTACCGTGGGACTGTTTGAACGGGTTCAATAACTACTTCCTCTAAAAACATAAAGAGAAAATCGTAATTCATTTGAGGCAGGGTCAATGTATTATTCATAATTCTTCTCTTAAAATAGAAATCACAGAATGATAACAATGTCTGCAATAAATATAACATATATTTGCTAGGCTTTCCTTAACTTCTTTTGAGTGAGGTTTTTTTTTGTGGCCTCTAAAAGCAGCTGTCGTGCGCCCCCTCTTCAAGAACTTTCATTTGATCTGAGTATTTTGGATAACTTTACATCTGCTGCCAACTATTCCTTGCTAGGAAATGTTGCAGAGAGAGTGGGTGGCCATGCAACCCCAGCAATGAAACCATTGCAAACAAGACCAAAATATAGCAGAAAAACTCAACTGGTCCATTTTGGATGACCCACGGAAAGGCTTTGCAACAGCTTTTGGTATTATCAAATCAGGGTATCTCCTTAGATCATTTCCAAGGCCCTGAGGAGGGAAGCACAGTTTTGCAAGGTCTCTCTTCCTTCCTGAAGGGGCAGGTCCAGTCAAGCAGAGGGGAGAAAGGACGATTCTGCTCAAAGACATCTAAATATGGAATCCCTCACGGTTCTCTCCTCTTCCTACTTCTCTTTAACATCTAACATCTTCCTATTTCTCTTTTAAAATTTCTCTTTAAGATGATTAGAGGACTGGAGGCTAAAACATATAAGGAACAGTTGCTGGAATTGGTTATGTCTAGTTTAATGAAGAGAAGGACGAGGGGGGACATGATAGCAGTATTCCAATATCTCAGGGGCTGCCACAAAGAAGAGGGAGTCAAGCTATTCTCCAAAGCGCCTGAAGGCAGGACAAGAAGCAACGGGTGGAAACTAACCAAAGAGAGAAGCAACCTAGAACTGAGGAGAAACTTCCTGACAGTTAGAACAATTAACCAGTGGAACAACCTGCCTCCAGAAGCGGTGAATGCACCAACACTGGAAGTTTTTAAGAAGAAACTGGACAGCCATTTGTCCGAAATGGTATAGGGTTTCCTGCCTGAGCAGGGGGTTGGACTAGATGACCTCCAAGGTCCCTTCCAACTTTATTATTATTGTTGTTATTGTTGTTGACTCTGACTCTGAAAAGCACTGTGCTGTCCCATTCAGAAGTGGCTTGCAATTTTGTCATCCTCCTAGATTACAGCTTTGCTTCAATAAGGAAGTGGCAGCTGTGGTCAAGAAGCAACCATTTCTGAATCCGAAGGCTTTGTTCTCAGTCAAGATCTACTCACCTCCTGGTTGGATCATTGTAACATGCTGTATGTGGGCTGCCCTTGAAAAAGATTTGGAAGCTACAGCTGGTACAGAATGTGCTGGCCTAGGCAATAATGGGTGTAACCAGTGGTACGGGTACCACCTGTGGTACATTGGCACCTTGCAGGTGGTACGCGACCATCCTAGAAAAGTGGTAGCGGGGGAGGGGAATGAGCTGAACTGGTGGCAGCACCGCACAAGCCTGAGTGAGAGACGGCTGGAGCGGCAGGGCTATCAGGGCTCAGCGGAAGCGCCAGGATCAGTGCCGCTTTCCAGCTGATTGGCACTTCTTCGGGACTGTCAGGGCTCAGTGGAAGCGCCAGGATCAGCACCAGGCTCCAGCTGGAGCTCGGCGTTGATCCTGGTGCTTCTGCTGAGCCCTGAAGAAGCACCAATCAGCTGGAAAGCAACACTGATCCTGGTGCTTCTGCTGAGCCCAGAAGAAGCGCCGATCAGCTGGAATGTTGCAGCATCTCCAGGGTCTTGTGATTTACATTCAGATGCTTGGCAACTGATTCATATTTATGACGGTCACAGTGTCGCAGGGTCATGTGAAGTGACAAAAACCTGCTGCAACCACCCAGCAAACGGGGGGAATAAAAACCAAACACCCCCCCACCCCCGCTGCCAATCCTCAACAGAAATGCTCACAACAATGAAAACCTCGGACAGGAGGAAGAGCGCCACCAGGTGGGCAGGCAAGTATCTTGCTTGGCTGTGGCTTGAGGGGCACTTTTTTCAGTGACATTTTTTTTGGTCATCAAGTTTTTGACACCTTGCTAGGCAACGGGTGGTACTCGGATATTGCCATATCCTAAAAGTGGTACAATGGGTGAAATAGTTGAAAAGCCCTGTTCCAGAGGAATAAGAGGCAGGTCAGTCCAGATATAATGTGTGAGAGAAAGAGGGTGCAGACAGCCTTTCCCTAATAGTTTCTCAAAATGTAAATACATTTTGGTAAATAATCAACGGTAAATGGTAAATACAGATAGTAGAGTGTTTCAGTTTGGCAAGATTTTGTCTATAGTCATGGAACAACAAAGAACTCAGCGAGAAAGAATCGCCATGTATCCTCCTTAGTTTTTGAGCCTGACAGTTGCCACCTTTAATGTAGTGTATGGCTCCAGATCTGGTTATCAGAAGGGGCTGACCTCTCCAATATCCATCTGTCTATCCAGTTTGACCGAAATTATTCAAGGCTTTAGAAATTAGCTTTTTTGATAGCTCCTTCTATACTCAGGAGCTCCCTCCCTGCAGAGAGATACTGAACTCCATTGTGTCTGGACTTTCTGAAAAGTATCAAGGCCTATTTATTATATCTAGTACAGAAGAAGGGTCTACTATGATGGAAGATGGTGTCTAGGAACACAGTTTTAGTATTTTCTGATTCTTAATTTTTCATTTTGATGTTGAACCTATACATCAGAGTTCATTTTTCATTTCGTAGTATTATTTATTTTATGATGAGGTTATTGACTGACTAAAGCCTTTGGGACTGGGCAGCATACAAATGAAATAAGGGTAGTTCTAGACCAGGGGTAGGCAACCTTGGCTCTTTTATGACTCGTGGACTTCAACTCCCAGAATTCCTGAGCCAGCATGGCTGGCTCAGGAATTCTGGGAGTTGAAGTCCACGAGTCAAGAGCCAAGGTTGCCTACCCCTGCTCTAGACTTATGACCATTAAGTGAGTCCAAAATTTCCGATGCTAAGACAGTTATTAAGTGAGTTTTGCCCCATTTTATGATCTTTTTTGCCACCGTTGTTAAGTAAATCACTGCAATTGTTAATAGCACAGTTGTTCAGCGAATCTGGCTTCCCCATTGATTTTGCTCGTCAGAAGGGTTGCAAAAGGTGATTATATGACCCCAGGACACGGCAACTGTCATAAATGCATGACAGCTGTCAAGCGTCCGAATGTAAACCATGCGACTGTGAGGACGCCGCAACAGTCATATGTGTGAAAAATGCTCATAAGTCGCTTTTTTTTTCAGGGCTGTTGTAACTTCAAACAGTCACTAAACAAATGGTTGCAAAGCAAGCACTACCTGTAAATACAGCTTTGCTGTATTTCTCAATCATATATGAGATCAGATGTCCACAGAATTAAGGGCTTTTTAAAAAAATTGCATTAAAAATCTTCCCATCTTTGCATCAGAGCAAAATAATATTGGCATAAAATGCACTGTCCTTATTCCCAATCCCTATCCTGTCTCTGTTGTTTCTGTTCCAAGTCTGTGCTCAATGGTATTGCCCTGACAGGTCAGCAGGACACCTACGCTAAAGCCATTCAGTTGATTTTCTCTTTAGTTCTTCCATTTTCAACCAACAGGAATTACATCCACCTGTCAGGGTTATGCAGTACTATTGGAAAGTTGATTTCAGAACTCCATGTGGGCTTCTCTGGGCTGGTT
Source organism: Protobothrops mucrosquamatus (assembly GCF_001527695.2). NCBI lineage: Eukaryota > Metazoa > Chordata > Lepidosauria > Squamata > Viperidae > Protobothrops > Protobothrops mucrosquamatus. Next base: position 802,063 of record NW_015386435.1, read on the forward strand.
TATTTGCTCTCTGCAGCTTCCATTTGGGCATCTCCCCATTTTTTCTGAATGTGAAATAAAGAAATCTACAGGGCAGAAGAAGCTCTAGGAAAGCAAAGACGTCGACATAGTGCAGTTAACTAGGCCCTATACAGAAGGATAATTAAAACAGAGCAATTTCTGAGCAATCCCCCTTTTTACTTCATGGAAAAAGTGAAAAACTAATTGAAACTGACAAATAGAGGGAAACTTGCACACACACACGCACACACACAAACCTATAAAAACCCAGGTCTGAACACTGCAATGAGGAAAAATGGAGAAAATGGGACTGTTGCATTTAAAGGGAAAAATACATTTTACAAATCTTTAAAGTAAAACAGCCCAAATATCCTTTTCTTTTTTTCTGAATAAAATAGCGGCGTTCTCCTCTCAAGTCTGGACAGTATTTGGTATCAATAATCAAGAGGGGGTGGGGAGGTGATAGGTACAAAACAAACTTAAGAAACAATGCCCTTATGGAGAGAGCAAACACCTGGACAGAAATGACTGACTAGTGTTTTGAAGGCAGTGAGGAAGTGCGCACACTCCTTTTAACACTCCCTCTGTCCACGCTGATAACAAGTCAGTTGACTGTCTACAAAGATGACTGTGACAAAGTATTACAGTCTTTTACACCTTGAAGCTATAATAGGATTAAGCAGAAGAAGCCTAATCCAGTATACTTAACAATGACTTAAACCCGATTCATTCAAGAGCTGGATACCTGATGAGGGCATGTCCAGAGGCCAAGGGGGAAAAATGGCGCATGATTTTTAAAATGTTACTGGGGACATGGCCCCATGGCATTCAGTTATGATATCATGAACTATTTACCTTCTGGACCAAACACATGCAATCTTCCACTATGCTTATTCTTTTGTCCCTGCAATACAGACAAGGTAAGAATGGCTATTTTACTTGGTCTTTAAATTCTTCACCATGATCTTTAAATTCTTCACTTTAAATTCTTCACCACTTAAAAAAAAAAGATGACAACACAGTATAGAATGTGACTCTTGATTACAGTTATGTATACTCAACGGATTAAAACTGATGTTTCTTATTAAAGCTGTTAAATACCAGCATACACATTCCTTTTAAAGATAAACTTATAGCAAAATCCAGATAAATATTTTTACCTTCATTGCATCTGTCCTTCCTAAACCATTATGCCTAATATAAGATAAAATAATTTATGTAATAAGTATATGCAAAATAGGATAGGAAAAAGCAAGTAATGCTTCAAAATAAACTTGCACCCCACAACAGCTCTCTAGTTTTCCGGGGACCACTAAATCTTGAAGTGGTTCACATTATCATGCTACAATATAGTTTTCTTAAGCATTTTTTTTAAATCATAACTGATAGTTCATGCAATTCATCTTCCAATAAACCACAGTTTATAAATCACAAAAGTTAGGTTCATAGAACACAGCATGCCAAAACATATTATGGCTTAGTGTATATTTACAAATCCAATTTTGGGGTAATGGTTAAGGCACCAGGGTAGAAACCCGGAGATTGTGAGTTCTAGTCCCATGCTAGACACAAAACCATATGGGTGCCTGCCACTCTCTATCAGGCAAAGAAAACTGCAGCAACTTGCCCAGGCAATCCCCAGGAGTCAAGACTGACTCAAAGGTACAATATAATAATATACAAATGGAAGGTGTTTCAGTGATCTTCAGTACAGGTGCTATATCATTCAGAAGAAGCATTGCCAGCAATCCTTATGCAAGCAGATACATAATTCCTGACAATATTCCTGACACAAAAAGAAACCATAACACAGTATGTAAGCACCCAAAAAAATATCTACCTACTACTTAATCACAATTTCAATCACTGCTAAGTGACAGCATACACATTAGTAATCAGCCTGGAGCTCTGCTAAGATATCAGACTGCTCCTGCAAGAACAGGAATGCTCTCTGGTTTAATCTTCCTCTGAAAATTACCAGGTACAGTTTAGTTAGTAAAATGATTACAGGTTCCCAGCCCAAAATTGTTTGGTGGCTCTCCTATTTTCACTACCAGACCATCATCTCAGCACATCCTTTTTGCCCTTTCCATGAAAGCTCTACCTTAAGATTATGGTGTCACACTGCATCTCTCCATTCCATCTATTTATGGAAAGCAGTTCTAATGTCTGACCAGCCTCTTATGTCTGACCTTTGATGAATTCCCAACTTCCTGATTCCTTTCCCAAGATGAGTTGAAGCCACTTAGCACAAGTCTGGGGATCTCCACCACTAACCCAGCAATGAGGTCAAACAGATTGGGCAGGGATGCTGCTCTATAGGAGGAAGGGGTGGCATGGCAACAACAGCAAAAGCAACAGCTGTCTCTTGCCCTTATAGCCCCACTTTAGAAACAAAGCCTAGTTTAACTGAGTTAATCTGCAGAATAGTGTCTCTGGTTGCTGTGACAATCTCTCACGTCTTAACTGCCATCCCCATTCCCACCAATTTACCGATGGGAACATTTCAAACCCTCTTCCTTGTTCATTCCGGACTCAGTTAATTCATGCCAGGTAAAAGGACCTAACCTGTTTATGGCTTTAAAGATCATAACCAATACTTACATTTTCACTCTAGGCTAGTAGAAGCTAATACAGACAGTTTAATACCATCCTCTTGTGACCCCTAAACCTTGGACCTAGCCACAGCATTTTGCATCAATTTCAAAAGACATTTTTCAAGAATGGCTCCGCATAAAATACGCTATAGTAGGCAAGACAGAATGTAGTCAAGGGAAGAAACGTTAAGCATGAAAAAAATCAGGAAGGAATGGATGGCATACTGGCTGCAATTATGCAAATACATTCCTTGCTGCAGTCACCACCTCTGAATCTAGCAACAGCAGAGATTCATAAGAGATTCTCCCTTATCCGGGTCATTATTTAAATTAGGCATTAGTGTACTGATTGCTTCTTTGGAATTAGTTAGGAGGAATCAGTGGACCTGGGTGTTATCAGCATACTTCTAACGCTCCAAATGACTTGTGGTTTTAGGTACATTTTAAAGAGTTGGGGGGTCATCAGTCAGTAGCCGTAGTACTGCATAGTAATCTCCCAGAACTATCTTCTGGACATGTCCAAAGAATAGGACCAGAATCATTGCAAACACAGTATTCTGCAAAGAACTGTTCCTAGCTCTAGGTCCAAGCCCACCAGATCACCCAGAGGGATACAATGGTTAGACTACCAAAATATCCAATAAACTATCATCCATCAAGACCGAATGTTTCAGCTGACATATGACCAAATATCATATGTCAGCTGACACTCAAATTGTCTTGTCTAATCAATATAATTAAAATCATCTGGTACTGAAAAGAAACTTTTTCAATCAGAAACATTTTCATTCAACCTTACTCAGATATATAATATTTGAGACTGGCCTATATTACAGAGATCTCCTGGCTTAAGGGAGGACTTTTTTTAAAAAAAAAAGTTCTTATCACAACTTCTTTTAAACAGGCAGGAACACTTCCTACCTTCAGGAAAGCACTAAAAATCTTCCATAACTATCTGGGACATGAGAGATTTTATCAATCAAAATGGACGAGAGTTAGACAGGGCTTCTGATCAGAAAACCAAACTCCTATAGACTATGGATCTACTGTCTGTCCGTCCGTCCATCCTGCTACATCCAAAGCAGTCTGCCAGGCAGAGCTGGGAAAAATTAACTCCCTCTTTTTCTTTTGGTCAGATCTTTGTAATGACAAAGCAGTGCTTTCCTCAGGATAAACTCCTAGAGAACAGATGTTTCCCCAATAATTGACTTGGCATGTGAACATTTAATTTGGAAGGTCCACCTTTCCAATCACATTGATTCCCTTAGTTAGACTCCCGTCTAAAAAAAATAGGGAGGCCAAACAGCAGTCTGTTTTCTTTGTAATATCTACCAGTAGGTTGTAGCATTCAATCATTATCTACCCCTGCTGGCTATTATCCCAACATTTACTTGCAGGGCATACTCCGTTCCCTGTTATATTTATATTATTATATTAGCAACGTAACAAGCCCCTATTCCCCCACATCCTCTCTTAAATACCCCAGGACCTATTTTTCACATATGAATGGAGAAAGATTATAGTAACTCCCAGAGTATATACTTTCAAAAATTACACATCATTCTAAGTGTCAAATGGATAATTTTATATGCATTCTAAAATTATTGTAGCGTCTACTCAGTTAAATTTGAACGTGTAGTACTGTACTAGTTTCATTTCCAATTTTACAGAGTGTCCATAAAATTGCCAGTAACTAATTTCAACCCGCTCCTCCTTTCTCCAGGATGAGAAGAAATTTCCAGACAACTCAGAAACCTGCACACTGTTTACAATATTTTGAGTGGCCTTATAAGCCATTGTTCTAACTGTAAACGTTTCCTATAAGTAAAACAGATACTTTTTGCTTCCTTAATTTTTAAGAAAAACAGCTTTGGGACAGAGTAATCAAATGAAAATAGAAAGGGGGAGGTGATGAAGCACTTCCTCCAGTTTCTTTACCAAAGCTGCATTTTCTTTTGAAGAGTTTTGTGGAAGGAAGTGAGAAGAGGCTGTTGCATCATCTGTGTGCAAGGTACAGTTAGGTTCTTAGTCTGCAGCTATTCTTCCATTTAAGCCCCATTTATTTGGTCAAATTTAATTCCAAATAAGGATTATTAGTTAAAAATTATTAGTATTTTATCAGGAAGAGAAACCTGAGGAGAGCAAAAGATCTTCCATTTTCAAAATGGTTAAACTCCCCCAGAGCAAAATTTTCTTTCTTCCTTACCTTGACAAAGGCAAACGAGTTTCTAAGATAAACCCATCTTAAAAAAAGAAAGAAAAATATTATGTATATTCAATCAATGCCTTCAAACCTCACCTGCTTTAGCGTATAAAGGTCAATAACACACAATAAAAGACTGATAAAGTTTTCAAGACACATATAAAATAAAATTTGAAAAAATAGTAATCATGTAAGTAATAAATATAAGTGGATACGATTCATACAAAATAAAGGTGATGACTTGTAAATATTTGGGGAGCAGGCAGGTATGCTAGAGGGACCAGATCAGGAGTATAAAAATTAGGATGATCACAAACAATTAGATTTTTCTTTTTCTCTGCACCAATCTAAAGGTTATTTGGATTTTTGCATCTCAGATATAGTTTTAGCTATACTGAACTGATAAAGTTAAAGAAAAATTACAAATAAAAAGAAACACATCTGACAAAGAACCATGCTCAGTGCCTTTTAGCAGTGTTGAGGAATAAGTGAAAAAAACTGGAACAAGTAGTAGTGAGGACAATCAGTATGCCAGAAATGGGCTTTAGGTCAGGAGAATGTATATCATGAGTTCTCTCCTTTGCTATACTTTTCTTCAGAAGCTACTTTTATCTGCTTTATAGTAACCTCTAAGTGTAAACTCTTTAGCAATAAACAACAAACTGGAGCACGTTCTGGAAGAGTGTGCAAGAAAAAATCTTTTTTTAAAAACTTCTCTGCCCTTGTAAATCAAAAGAGTCTAAATATTTATATACATTTATATAAACTATATAAAATAGTTTCTTTATAAAATCATATTGTATATTTTTCCAATTTCAATGTATATTAATAGATACTGTATAAATATTTAGAGCCTAAATACACACACATACACATACATTCCTGATAAACGTTGAGAATATATATATATTTATACAAAAAGTTAACAAAATGGGCTTTTATCAACCAAGGTAATGGTTTCTCACTTGTACTGAATGCAATAGATATTCAGAAAATACAGTTATCACCAATACCATCATTTTAATTAGAAAAAAAATTGTCCTCTCAATATCCTAATACAATGACTTATGGGATCAAAAAAGTCCTCAATCACACTATTACTATCACCATCTTGACTTTTGTGCAGTGGCCCTGATGGAGCACAACCTGCTCTGTATGCAGAAAGAAGATCTCAGATCCAGTGCCTAGCATCTCTTGGATATGGTAAAGAAAAACTCTGAGTCCTTAAAGAGACTTTGTAAAAAGAAAAAAAAAATCAGACATGCTATTAGGAAAAGCAATCCATATCAAGGCAAAACCTTTCTTACAGTATGTAAGCTTTTGAGTTCAGGCAACATGACTAAAAATCCAGAAAAAGGAGGGGGGGGAAATGGGGTTGATGCTTGAGTCATATTTGTTACAAATTATAGTCTTACATAATACAATGGCATCTCCAAGCATGCTCATTAAGTCTAATTGTGTATGGAAATTCTATTTAGTTGTACCAGGAATCTCCTAAAGCTATAGTGATTTCTAAACTATTGTCTATGGACCACAGTTTGGCTGATGGGGGCCCACCAGATACTCTGTCACAGCCTCCCAATGTTCACTGGCCAGAGTCTGTTTATACTTCTGCCAGCCACTGGGTTTGTGCCCCATCAGACCGCAACCATTCTGTGCCTCAATATCTGCCTCACTGCATTCATTACTGGCTGACTGGTCAGACTAGAGCACGGGTGTCAAACTTGCCACGTCATGTGACGTGTCACGACATATCATGACTTTTTGCATTGCCGGCAATGGGGTGGGCACGGCTTCGGTATGATGAAACCGACCCACGGGCCGGCAGTTTGACACCCCTGGAGAGTCTTTCTCTATAACAGCCCTGCTCTCTACCTTCCCTGCTAATCAGCTGGCCAGAGTCTGCTGCCCTCTGAGTGCCCACTTCCCCACATTCACTGAAGGTCAGGTAGCCAGAGCCAAGCCAAGTCCTGCCTCAGCCCCAACTTCCCTGCATTCGATACCAGTCAACTGGTTCACAAAAGTCATGGCTGACAACTGATATACTGAAGTATACAAGTAACAAATATATGATGTTGGTGAGAAATGTTTGTTTAGTGATCCGTGAGTGCAGAAAGTTTGAGACACACATTGCTAGAAAAAAGAAACAAGCAAATAATTATGGTTGTCCTTCATTTTTGGAAATAAACATCTGCTATACGGTAGTCAAAAGGTCATTCCATCTTTTCTGAAATGTGGTGTTGATATACAGTACTGTATAAGGCAGCATGCATATGCCCAATATCCTAATCCCAATTTTTTTTCTTAATTTCTTGCCTGGTGGACTTTAAGCAATATATTCATATCGTATCTACTTTAGAAACCAAAAAAAGTCTAATTCTTTCTCACAATTTCTATTATGAAACATCTAACATCATCCTGGTAGATAAAAGTTGGGAAACTGCATATAAAATATTGGCTAAATTCCATTTTTAGATGGAGAAATTTAGGAGGTCTCTGTGATTTAAGCCACAACACAGGATGTGAGGCTCTTGTCTAAGAGAAGGAGGAGGAAGAGAATTAAACATTTGCTTTCCACATGTTTGCTCTGAACAGCACTACTACACAGAGACAAAAACGTCAACTTTACAATTTACAGGTTAACAAAGTTGCACATCTGTCAATAATTTTTCTTATAGTACAATCTTATGCAAGCTTACTCAGAAGTAAGAATGACTTAGTTCAACCTATATATTCTTCAGAATGGGATTGAATTTAAGCATTTATATTTTTGACATAAATACTAAAATGTAAGGACATCCAAGAAAATATTACGATGCAAAATATAATTTTAAATAAATACCTTCAGGAGCGATCACTTCCATCATTCCAGAAACCTGAATAAGTGTAAAAGAAAAATCCAAATATTTCTAAGAAGTCATTTCTGAAAACAAGTTTCATATGGGTATAATTTAGGAAACCTGGTCTGTACCAGTGGATTGTTGCTACAATGTCTGACAATATTTGAAAGAGGGGATACAGAGTCCTTCTCCATTACTACTACCATTTCTTTCTTCCATGACTATCATCTCGTTCTACTACAACTTTTTTCTTGATGCTATATTGTTCCATTAATATGGAATATATTTACTTTGATTAAATATACTTTTCTTTTAATGCTTCATTATTAATAAAATACATATATGTAAAAACCAGTCATCTTACATGCATTCAAAATATTACTTAATATTCCTATTCACAGTAATCATTATAAGCACCTGGCATTAAATATACACATACACATTTAAAAAGTATATTATAATAAGACCAACTTTTGCAAAAAACAAAAAACCCTCTTACTCTTTGCAAGCCTGTAAAGTCTCTCTTCCATCTACCTTCTTTTACACTATATGTCCGTGAGATATATGTTGTTTTTTCAATTTTCATAAACCACAAAGCACACGTAGAGGCTAGATTTTTGGTAATTTAATTCAAATGAACTAAGTATAGTAAAATGAGGGTGTATTATTGTTTGTATCCTAAACTGCAATGAGGCTAATGTAATCAAAGGGGAAGACTGGGATTGACATTGCTTTATTGTGCTGTTGTAAACTTTAGGTAGGGCCAATAGAAAGTCCCTAAACAATAATTGCTTTTGCAAATATTGTAAAAAGCTTACTAAACCAGGTAACTAAGATGTAAGGAAGTATACTCAATTTACTCTAACTTATTTTTGGATACAGCATTGCTGATTTGTAGTTTGTAAATATAAATTATGCAGCTTTAATCTAGCCTTAATTATTATGACACAAAATGTGTCAACTAAACTGCTATAGAAAAGAAATCATTTTAGTGACTACAGGATCTCCAGAATTAAAGGGTAAGAAAAGATCATTCTAGAATCAACCTACTATCACAATACTCGAATGTGTTGGATATTCTTCAGCAAGTCACCCTCCAATCTTGCATTCAAAGTTGAAACATTCCCATTAATAGTTATTATATGACCTTCTCTGTATAATTGTTATATCAATTATCTATAGACTAGTTGTAACCTTCATCTCTTGGGACCAGATAATCAAATTTACATAAATATAATTTTGTGTATAATTATGTATCATACGTGCAACTGCTATCTCTGCAGAACACCAGAACTTCTGCAAATCACTGTATTCATAATCTGAAATTCATTTAAACCAGTAAACTGCATTTAGCAGGTCTGGCTTGAGTTCAAATGAGAATAAAGTAATCTGAATGCTTTGTAGATCTGACCAATACTTGACAACACTCATGTGCCTCCTCCCCCAGCCGTTCTTGCATGTACTGGGAAGGAATAAGAACTATTCTACCATAAAATGATATAAATTGTTTAAGAAAAGAAAACCAGTGCATCTGTGCTTGGTATTGCTGCCTTGAGGACTGCAGGAGGACTGCTTTATACCTGTGATTTTACATTAAAAGAATATCTCCATGCTGTCTCTAAACATACACTGAAAGGCAATTAAAACTTTTAACACTTCCAACATATTGATCGTAAAGCGTACACAGTGGTAAAAAGATAAAAAGTTTTAATTAATTCCTATTTCTGTTTCTCAGTCTCACATACTGAAACACACACGGCTTTGATACTATTGCTTGTTCTATCATCCTCACTTTTTTATTGATTTTTATTAACAGCTCTATATGTAAGTTTTACAGACACTATCAAATATGGTTCCTAATCTTCCCTGTGAAAAATGCAGCTCCTCAAACACCATCCCCCTTAATCTAACCCCATTAATAAACCAGGTTTATAAACCAATTTTCTCTAGGACACCAACTTGTGGGTTTGTTTAATAATTTGAGGATATTGTTTCTTTGGTTATTGGAAGACAGAGAGAAAATTAACTGAGTTTGTTTAATAATTTGAGGATATTGTTTCTTTGGTTATTGGAAGACAGAGAGAAAATTAACTGAAGACAGATGAAGGCTTTCCCCACTTGGCTTAGCTAGAGAGATTGTACTTGTGGGATTCTGAGAGTTTTGCAAACTTTAGACATACCTACATGCTTTTCGGAGTAAGGATCAACAGATGCTGTATGGCCTTTTTCCATATTAAGCATTGTGGATGTCCAGAGTTTTTGTTGCGGGCCATAAGTTGAAAGGTCAAATATGCTAAAGATAGAAAAAAAAAAGATCGAGGTTCCTACCTTAGAAGCCCCTGGCCTAGGCATTCCTTGCCCCACAAGAACATTTAATCTGGATGGGAAAAGAAGGGAAGGAGGGTTAGGGCCTCATTCACACGTATTCCTTGACCTTCTTCGGAAAAGTATCTTAGAGCTACCTATTCATGGCGTGACTCGGTTGCCCGCGAGATAAGACGCTGAACTCCGGAGTTGCTCCCTGCATAATACCGAAAGCGTCTCTACGGGGACGGGCAGCCACCCAGTTGCCATAGCAACAACATACTCTGGGGCCCTCTCCGAGCCTACCGCAAAAGGAGGCCGACGGGGAACTTTGAGCTGGGACGGAAACGTTCCCGCCTCCGTGGCGTGCCGCGCGCGGGGCTGGTGAAGCCTCGCAGGGCGCGCGCACTCGGAGAAGACTCGGAAGGAGCCGGGAATGTAAAAAGTTTTCGTGGAGACGAGAAAATGTAGAGCCCAATTGTTATCTGGAAATTAACTCTTAGAGCGGTTTTTAAATAAATTAAATTTGGCTGGAACAGCTATCAGCCCGGGTTCTGTATGAAAGTAACACGCAAAACACTTTGATTGGGCTCCCAAAGGTGCTTTCTCAGGAGGCAACTGGACTTTCTTGTTTTTCTTTGAAGACGTTTCGCTTCTCATCCAAGAAGCTTCTTCAGCTCTGATTGGATGGTGGGGAATAGAAGGATTTATATTTGAGATGCAGACAACACAGACTCATTCCCAACAGCCTGTGCCTGTCTTCAACAGTGAAGGTACACAGGGCAAAAAATATCCTGCAGCCACACATTTGCATTATTCAGGTGAAGACACAGGTAAACCTCCAAGTGGCCTCAACGACTCTCTAAAAGAATGCAGGTGACCAGATGATCCTTCCATTCCCCATCCTCCAGTCATAGTATGTTTAGGGTTGCCAGGTCTGCTTCCAAAAAATAGCNGTTAAGTAGTAAAAAAAGTAGACTGTACAGCTTTAGATTACGTACCATTTCATCATAAAGCTTTTGAATAAAAAAATGTCCACTATTTTGTGAAAAAAAATAGTGAACATAATGTGAAAAAAGTGGACTGTCCACTCAAATAGTGGACACCTGGCAACCCTAAGTATGTTATGATGCGAGCGATGAACTACAAATGACTGGGCTTGTTCAGTAGACTAAACTTTTCTTTTCTTTCCATTCAACCGTGATTGATTCTTGGAGATTGCCCAGACAAGTCCTGACAATTTTCTTGGGAAGTTTTTCCCAGGCTTTGCCTTGTCTGCTTACAAGGGCTAAGACAGAGTGACTGCCAAGATCACCCAGCTGGCTTTGTGCCTAAGGTGGGACTAAACTTCATGGTCTCCTGGTTTCTAGGCTGATGCTTTAACCAGGCAAATCAGGTGTTATAGTCCCCTGTGGGAATCCAGCAATTGTTTATTCAAGATACAGGTTGTCCTCAAGTTACAGTCATTTGTTTAATGAAAAAAGCAACCTATTACCATTTTTCACACTTAGGACCATTGTAGCATCCCATAGTCATGTGATCAGACACTTGGCAACTGCCATGTATTTGCAGTGTCCTGGAGTCATGTGATCACCTTTTGCTACCTTCTAATGAGCAAAGTCAATGGGGAAACCGGATTCACTTAACAACTGGATTACTAACTTAACAACTACTATGATTCACTTAACAATTCTGGCAAGAAAATGGGGCAAAGCTCCATTAACAACTGTCTTGCTTACCAATGGAAATTTTAGGCTCATTTGTGGTTGTAAGTCAAGGAGTACTTGTATTTATTTTATTCTTAATAAAATGAAGATTGTGAATGCAGCCACTGAAAGCCAGACTATACCTCACAACATTGATCACATACTGTGCCTTGGAAGACTTTATTTCAGGCCTCCTTTTTGCTTCATAAGTGATTAGGCCAAAACAAGTTGGATTTTTCTCCAAAGCCAGTTTCCTGATCTTGGATTGAACCCTGCTTTTTTCTCCTTTTCTATCTCCTTTTACTGCAGGATGCTTGAAAAGCGTGTAATCTCCCAACAAATCCATGTTTATAGCATTCTATGTTTATATGATTTTGATGACCCTGCGAGCTATTTGAGGTTTCATTTATTCAAATTTAGGTACTATACTAAGTAGATGATAACATCTATTTGAATCAATTGTGAAACAAAGAAACAACTTAAGCCTTATTCCTTACAGGCAACTTTTTTCAGTGTTTTCAAAAATATTATAGGATTTGGGATGTTTTCATGGGAGAATTCAATAACAGTCAACAAAGCAATTTTATCACTTAGAGACCTACAGCATCTTACATTACTCAAAAACAGATATAAAAACTGTGTGCATTACTATATCAGCATGTTGATGGTGAAATGATGTGCATGGAATGGCTACAGAATACTTCTCTACACTTTCTTGCTATCTGATCTCATGCAAGGAAATTATTACTGAGAGTCATTTCATACTATTACAAACTAATATAATCAGGAAACACTGAGGCCATACTTCAAACAGGAACCTGGTGTTCATCCAGTAATATATCCTTTCCTTGAATAAACTCCAAATCATTCTGAAGCAGCTTGGATGATGGGTATAGGCCAGGTGTAGGCAACCTTGGCTCTTTTATGACTTGTGGGCTTCAACTCCCAGAATTCCTGAGCCAGCATGTCATAAAAGCCCACAAGTCATAAAAGAGCCAAGGTTGCCTACCCCTGGACTATAGGCATACTGGGAAGAAAAAAATGGAAAGTTTCTTGCTCCAAACAGAAGTAGTTTTTTAAAACCACATGACATCCCAAAGTTAGTAATTCAGAAAAGAATATTCATTGAAGAAAACAGCCTAATTAATTCCTATTCAAATCAATAGAGCAAGTCAAAATCTTTAAACCTATGTACAATTGATCATGGCTGGATTATACCCACTGTATATGTATAATATTTAACCGCTTCTGTAACATCTTAGACTAATTTAATCTAGAAGGGTTTGCAACATGTATTAATTTGCTTATTCACAGGAAGCTTTCCAGTTCAAAATATATGCATCTATGCATAGATATTGCTAACAATGCAACCCAGTGTAGGAAATACAACATATGAAATCCATTTTTTTGTTCTTAAGCAAAGAAATATTTTAAACCAAGATTTCCATCACTGATATAATAATCACTGATGGAAATCTGAAAGCAATTGCCTGCTTGCAGCAATTTTACTCAGAAGAATATGCTGGGCTGACTGTAAAAATACAAAATATGCAGCACAGAACATTTCAAGAGATGAATGGAAACAGAGCTTTGACAAAATGACAGATGAATTACAACTAAACCCTCAAGAGGGAGAATATAAACACACTAACATCACTCCATAAAATAACTTTTAAAAAAAGCTCAATTCCCCTATGATGTAATACATAAAAAATGAACCCCTAGCACACAATGGAAATACGTTATCTTTATATCTTTATATCATTACAGTGCCTCCTTCAACTTACATCACAAGCACCAAGTCTGTCAAACATTTCAGAATATGACTTAGCTTGCTAGTGCTGTCTTCCCAAATAAAAGAAATTATAAAACAATGATCAAAGATTAAATATGCAGGAACCACCTATTTCCCCTATAAATACTTTTTTTGGTGTACGTTTAGAAAAGAAGAAACTTCTAGGCCTGATTTCCCTAAAGAAATAAGGCACCTTATTTCTGAGAAGGAGCATTGGATTGAGCAGGAAGTATTGCAACTGTTCCCCTGGAATCAGCAGTATTGCCAATTGGATGTACATTTAATTTTGTTGGCTCAGTTTGGAGTAAAACTACCATAAGTTGGGTATCAATGAATCAAAATCAGCAGCAAATATACATGTGGTTATTCTTATCTTAAAAATATGTGACAAGTTCAGTTTAGTAAAAAACACTGGTTGGCTATATCCTAGCTATACTGTACTTTTGTAGATCAATACTGTTACTGAAATAAAAGTATTCACAACTATTGTGTGTTTGGCAAAAATTGGAATATCCTAAGAATGTGATGAAATCCTGAAAATGTGAGGTCTTCTTCACATCATCTCTGAAATGATTATTAACTCCCTGTGTTAGTGCTTTCATAGTGTACAGTGTATTTCCCCAACTCAATGGCCTCCGGATGTGGCTTCCAGAATTCCCAATGATTGGCCAGGTTGATTGGAAATTCTAGCAGCAGTCACTCAGATCCAGTGGGAGGACACCAAACTAGGAAAAGCCATTGCCCATAAGCAAAGAGAGGGAAGATTAGTGTGGACACTGCAGACTGGATTCAGATTCTTCATAAATTGCCCAGCTGACATATTTTATGTTAATGTTACCTAATTAATGCATCAAATTTGATGAGACTTAGTCACCATTAAATTTAGGATATAGATCTGCAGCTTTAGAGAATGTATAACCAAGTTCTGGACTCTGGATCCATTATAATCACATCATGGCATGTGAAGGGGAAAATTAAATTAGTTGAGATTAGGATGGGTGATTTGCTATTATCATGTTGAAAGTAGTTAAGATCATTTCCAACAGGACTTTGGAGTATAAATACAATACAATATAACTGAAGCAAGCCAGTTTGCTATATTTAGTTCAAAGGCAACATGATGTTACTATTTGAACATATTTTAATGTACAATGCCATATCTGTTTTTGTTTTACTGTGAGCTATCTAACATCACAGGAGGAAGAGGCATATATGTACAATAAATAAACACACGAATTATAATCAATTTATCAAATAAATAATCTAAAATATTTCCTTATTATGAAAGCAAGCTGCTAGAGAATGCTATAACAAAATGCAAAATGAATTCACCCAGATCCAACTTAAGACAATCTGAAATATATAGACATGCTGTTCGACAATTACAATTGGCCCAGAATGACTGACTTTCTGAGTACAGAGACTTTGTCAACGTTGGGGAATTTATATTATGTAATTTAAATCAGGGGTCTCCAACCCCAGGGCTGTGGCCCACTACCGGGCCACAGTCCATTTGGAATTGTGTTGCACAAGAGATGAGTGAGCCCGCTTGCGCACACAGTTCCACTTGTGCGAGCAGCCGGCACTCGTACATGCAGCCCCAGTCATAGGAGCAGCGGGTATTTGCGCTCTCAGCAGAACTCGCATGAAACCATCCCCTCTTCCCCCCCTCCAGTGCCAGGCCGCCAACCCGGATAGGTTAGAAACCGCTGATTTAAATATCTTATACAGATAGTTACATTCATTCATTTAAATATAAAACTGAAGTGTTCGCTTTAAAGCAATCTCAATCTAATCAGTTTGACATAGTTGATTTTAATTGATTTCTATGTGTCATATGGTCTTACCCAGTTACATAGGATAAATATAGTGCAAACCAGTGTCTTCTCAGAAGCAAATCCTATGTGCAAAGAGACTTATTCTGTATCACTGCTTTGCAGAATATACTTTTCTCCAGAAATGACCATAATCAAGTTGCATGAGCATGCTAGCTAATACTGACGGAAGACTTCAGAGTTTAGGAAAATATAGGATGCTTATTTAAACAATGAAGATGTATCTCATAAAAGATGAACCTAAACAAGTATCCTGTTCATAATATATTAAAAGGATTATATTCTTTATATATTTAAAAAATATGTTTTTCGTATAAAAATACAATCAACCTATTTTCTTATTAGATTGAAAAAGGATAACCATTATTGTATACTGTAAAAAATCAGAAATATTTAAAAAATAGCAGCTACTACTGTATGTTATCTCTTTAGGACTGCAATTCATAAGAATAAGCTTCACTGAAAATACAATAACAATTTACCTGTAAGCAAGCACGTATAAAATTGAATTGCAAGATGTTCTAAAGAACAATTATACAGATCAGTTTTGGCAGTTTTCTTTTTTAAATTGCTTAACCCAATGCAGTACCTTGAAAACAAATTCATCTTGATGTTTATACAATTTACCAAATGCTTACATTAAAAAATAATAAAACTGCATATGCAACTAAACTAAATTCTATTTCAGATGGATATTTTCACTAGTACCAGAGTCCTAGAACAGTTCACTGTGATGTTGGTATTTACAAAACTGGGAACACGAACTTTATTCAGTAAGCTCCAGCTGGATGTTTTTGTACTTTAAATGAGAATACATGTTAGTTTGTAACAAAATCTTTATTTTAAGATGTAGTTGACAAATTATTTTTCAAAGAATATGGAATTTTCCTTTTGTATTATATTTATATTACAAATTTACAAGGCTGAGATCTGATAGTTTGCAGGCTTTACAAGATGAACACTTAGGGGCTGTCATTGCTTTGATAAATGTTTATATAATACAGAAATAAAATCTGTGGCTCAGAAAAAGTTGGATATTTTCTATGTGTGTTAGGAGCACTTAGTAGATCTCACTCCCAAGTTATGCACATATGGTACAAAACTGCATCCTTATTCTGACATCTGGAAATTAAAAAGAAACTTCAAACTTGATTTTCTTGATTTTCATCTTGTCCATTTAAAGATGGGGAAACAATTTCAATGTGAAACAATTTTAGCAGTGCAGAAGACTGAACAAAAATGGCAAAAGACTCTGACAAACCATACTCCTACAGCATTATACTGCCATATATTTCTTCTAGTAACAAGTCATACTGTATGGTGCCATTTCGACCTTAAGCATGATGTTGCAGGTTAAGCACTCCTAAGCCCAATGAAGACAATGGAAATTAAACAAAAAAGTACTTTAACTTTGGTGTGGTGGTTCTTATTACACAGAAATAAGTCTTGCTGATTTTAACACCGCTAAACATAAATTCTTCAATATAATTATACAGTAGTTGATTTCTGTTTCCCTTTTTGGATCAAGCTCCTTGTACTTTGCAGTTTTCCACTGGGGTGCAAACAGTATATATACATTATTGTTTCCTTGTAATGTTTGAATGTTACAACTCTGATCAACCATTGTTTTAAAAAATAATAGATAAAGCAATAAAAACTCACACATTTTATACCATTATAATATATTCCACAAGGAAAATATAGGTGATCTTTACAATGCTGAGTTAATATGAGCTGCAGGTTGGAGCACATACTAAGGTGCTTTCCAAATAAACGGGGCATTTGTTGAAGTGAAACAAACACTTAAAATGGCTTAGTGGTATATGTTTAAAAAGTTTCAAAAGAAATAAACAATCAGACGAAATCAGCTCAGTGTGATCTTCCCAATATGACCCCAGGGTTGGTGCATTTATTTTAGTATGCTGACACACTGTGGGTCACTTCAAACTTCTCATGGTGTAGTCCCCATAAGGGAGTCAAGTATAAAAATAAGGGGGGGGGGGAAGAGGAATGATTTTACCCAAAGCTTTAAATAAACTGTATACACAGGGTTGATCTCTCCCCCTAAACACAAGGCAAAAAAGTATACTGAGACACTCAATAACCAGGCTAATGTTGCTGTTTCTATTTCTTTTTTTTCCTTTTTTTAAAAAAAAGCATTCTGGTCCATTATGGCCAGATGTTTCCAAATGTGGTGGAAGGTGGGACCACAATCTTTTGGCCACAGGCATCTGACAATGAAGCCATAATCCTTTGGAGGAGGTTGGATGGAAGATGAGATCCTAGGATAGCTTTAATCTGGAGTTCAAAAAAGTGTGTGTACTGTAGGGGGTTGCGGGAGATCCAAAGGAAAAACAAAACCTCTTCACAGAAGGCTAATCTCAGATCCACAGAGCAGTTCCAAATCCGCAGATGGGTTTCATGGGTTGCACTTCAAAGCACACAAACAAGTACTATGGGGCACGTTAGTTCCAGAGGGTGAAGATCCGAATCCAAGGAAAACTATCAATCCCTTGGGTCTCCTGACCAAGGATTTTTCCAATTGCTTCTCAAAGGAAATCGGTCTAACTACCGCAAGCCTCTAAGATGCCAGACTTTGGGAATTTTCCGGGTGCGTGTGTGTCCTCCTAGCTCCCCTTTAATGGTCTCCAAATAAAGAGCTCTCCCGGTTTTTCCCGAAATGTCCAGATTCTGTAGGGGGCCGAAGTGGAATTTTTCACGGCAGGAGAAAGCGGCCCGCTCCGAAACCTGCAAGAGGGCGCAGATGAGGAAACAGAGAAGCGCAAAAGCGCAAAAAACACCAAGCAACAGGTCACAAGTCCCGCGACTCCTCTCGCTTGATTGCGCAAGCGCGGCCGTCGCCCCCCGCCAGGCCGAGGCCCAGGCCGGCCTTGAGCCTCTTGTTCTGGTGCGTTTTGACGTGCTTGGCCAGGTGGTCGCTGCGCATGAAGCGCTTGCCGCACTCGGCGCAGCCGAAGCGCTTCTCGCCGGTGTGAGTCCGCAGGTGCCGCTGGAGTTCGTCGGAGCGCGTGAAGCTCTTGCCGCAGAAGAGCCAGTTGCACACGAAGGGCCGGTCGCCCGTGTGCCAGCGCAGGTGCGCCTTGAGGTGCGACGTCTTGCCGTAGACCTTCCCGCAGCCGGGGACGTGGCACACGTGCTGCTTCTTTTTCCCGGGCTCGGCGGTGGCGTCGGGCCCGGTGCCTGCTGCTAGCTGGCAGTTGGGGCACCGGCAGCGGCGGCACCTCCTGGCCGTGGCCGCCAGGGGCGCTTTGGGGTGCAGCAGGGCGGCCAGCTGCGACTGGTACTGCGCCAGCTCCGAGGGCGCCAACACCAGCCCGCGCGGCAGGCCCCCGGCGGCCGCGAAGCGATGTGCGCAAGTGCCCGGGCCTGGCGCCGCCTGTTGGATGCTCCACCAAGGGATGTCCTCGGCCGCCGGCGAGAGCTGCCGGCAGGACTGCGGGGCGGGCGGCGGGGGCATCAGGTTGGAGTAGCCCGGCGGGAGGGCCGCCTGGGCGGCGTAGGGCACGTAAGCCGGCGGAGGGCAGCTGGAGGAGAGGGCGCCCATGGAAGCCGGGAGCATCTTGACGGGCGAAAATTCGTAGGGGTACGAGGGATCTGCGGGGGGCGTCAGCGGCAGCTCGTGGCCGCCCGCGAAAGCCGGCTGCGGGGTGAGCCCGAGGCTCGGCGGCGGGGGAGGCAGTCCGCCCGGGGAGTGGGCTGGCATCTCGCTGCTCCACGGGTGAAAGATCCTGGACGGGGAGCCCAAGCTTGACTCGTAGGAGACCTGCAGGAAATCCGAGGGAGCGACCGGCGCGCTCGGCTGCCCGATTCGGCTACAGGTGGCGGCCAGGAGAGCCAGAGGTGAGTGCTTGGTCAAGTCGGGAGAGGCGCTGGGGGTCCGATCCTGTGGCAAAAGGTGGGGAAAGAGAGGCACAGTTAATCTCTGTTCCTTGGGGCTTCTTCCTCTTCACCTAGCAGCAGGCGCCCGTCGATGGATACCAGGCAGCATCTCAAAAAGTTTACTGCCAGGCACTAAGTACCAGTGGCTGAGCCCAGCACCTGGGCGGGGCGTTTCTCAGAAGACAATGAGCCGCAACTGGGATGCCCGGCGTCAGCAGCCCGCGGTGCTGCCTCGATCCCATCCCGCCCACTTCGGTTGGGTGCGAACTTGGAAACCTCTCAGCGAACCCCGCTGGAAGGGACCCTCACGCCCATCTACCTCCTTCCCCTCACTCTGGACTACTTCCGACGACTTAGACCGTTGAGTTCAGGACAATAGCTTTGGAAGGGGAGGGCGGGGTTTAGATGCAGTTGATTGTAGGGAATCCTTCAATGAGAGCAGAAAGGGGAAAACTTTTTTCTCTCTCAAAAGTGGACTTTAAAAAAAAAAAAAAAAAAAAGCCCAGGGATCAGGGGATTTACTCAAAAGTCTATTTTACACGCGCAATCAACTTTTCCGAGGGTCCCAAGTGAGCTGGCCCCCTTCCCTAAACACCCACCAGCTCGCCACCTTCCCGCTTTGTGGTCTCCCGCCAATCTTGTCGCCTGAAATTCCACTACCGTCGCGGGGGCGGGGGGGAGTAGGCTCCCCGGTACTCTACCCTCCATCTTCAACTAGAGACTAACCTGAAGAAACGCCTGCAGGGAGTCGCTTCGCAGGACGGCCACCGCGGCCATGGCTATCGCGTCCGGAGGGAGAAGAGGCCAGAGGGCCACCGCCGCGACATAAAGTCGCCAAGAGGCAGCCGAAAAGCTGCCCCGTTTCCTTGCCCTCCGCCCCTGAGTTCTCCCCCCCTCGCCGACTCTGCCAGTCTCGCCAGCCAGCCCAGGCTCAGCGCGATCTCCGCGGACTGTCTGACTGCGCCAGGATCACCTCCAAGAATTTGATAAGGACTTTGCTGGGCCGCCAGCCAGTCAGGAGGAAGATTTATGGCTTTGAAGTTTGCCGCTGCCCAATCATCAAAGAATAGCGGCTCTTTCAGAAGCGAAAGCAAATCCTTTGAATCCACAAAGCTCCTATGGTGTGTTTGTTGGTCTGGATAAAAGAACTGATTATTAGGGGGGGATGGGAAGGGAGGAGATAAAGGCGGGACAATTAATGAAGTAATCACTATGTGGGAAATGTATATACACAAATAATTGGATTTTCTTGATCAAAGGGACTCTCACCGCCTGGAGACTCACTCGACGTTCAAGACATTGTATCTTGCCCAAACCACTTGCTTTTTTCTTGCGCTCCCACTTCTCCTTAAGAAATACCTATATCGCGATTAAAAATTTGCCTCGGAGTCTTTAGACAATACGTCTTTTGGTGTATCTCACGGATATTTGCCTCTAGAACCATCTGTTTGGATGGCACTTAGTAACTCTATTTGCTTCATTTTTTAAATAAACTCGCCAAAAGTTCGCCGGGGGGGGGGACTCCCGGTCCCAATATTAAAGTTTGCATTGAGTGGCTATGTACTTTTGTCTAGCCAGAGAATATATGTGATGTGTCCCCTGTAAATAACAAAAGGAAAGGCGTATTTGATCTTGGTTCCATTAGTTGTTTTTTTGTTTTGCTTTTATTAACAAAAATATAACAGTCGTGCAATTTATTTAATACTTTGAACGTGACCCCTTTAGATAGCGACGTCCAACGTTTTCTGGCGATAAAGACCTCAAGTTCTCTGATTTTTACGGAGCAAGAAAGCTGCCCAAGAAAGTATTAGAAATGCGATTCGTGAACTTTACACTCCGAAATGAAATCTATTCAAAGACTATTTACTATTTAAGTAAAGTGGGTGACGCTCAAAAGAGGCTGCCGCGGCGAGACCCGCGATTCCTTCAAGTCCCCCTCAGATGGCGAGTTGGGCTGCCAACACTTCCCCTCCCCCCACCCCCGTCTCAAAACCATTTCCTTCTTCGGAGGATCTAGTAGTAGTTTAACTTCTCGATTGTTTGCTTCAGAAGCGGAGCGGCGTTCTCTTTTATTGGCAAATCAAAAGGCGGCTGCTCCGTCCCAGCCTTTACGCGCTTTCCGTTTTCCGCAGTCGTCTCCAGAGTGACCCGAGAGCGGCTGTTGTTGAACTGTCCCGATTCCAGGCGATTTGGTACTTCTTTAGTGGGGGCGCTTACTTGAAAACAGCGGCCAGGCTAACGGCTGGGGCGCGGCTGTAGGCTGTTTTGGCCCCAAAGCGCGCCGCTTGCCTGAGCGGCTGCGCCCAAGAGAAGGGAGACGCTCTCTGCGCCCGGCCTGACGAACCACCCGCCGCTTCTTTGGGGGACCGCGCTGAAGTTGAGACGCGTGCCGAAGAGGAGCTTCGTACGGCAAGGGGCATCTCGGGAAAGAGGAAGGGGCGGGGTCGGGCCCAGGCGGGAGGCGGCCTTTTGCTCCTCCCCGCCGCTAGATGACATGTCTCTTACTTTCCCCGGGTAACCTGAGCCGCCCCGCGGTGGCCGCGCTCCATTGTTTCCGCGTTGCCACTGAAACCTTTTAAGGGGCCGTCCGACCGCGAAAGAGAAAGGGAGAGGAGGGAGGGAGGGAGGAGGGCGATATCTTTATCCGGCCTTCCTATCCAAACAAGCCTCGGCCCCGCGGAGGGTTCCAAAGAGTTGTAAAAGGCTTGAATCGCGCCGGGGTCTTTGAAGGGATTAAAGGGCCGAGGCCTCTCCCACGGCTCCTCCATACGGATCCCCAGGAAGAAGCCAAGCCCCTCGCTCGCCGGGCCTCTGGATAGCCTCCCCGCCTCACCCGTCAACGGTGCCGCGAGGAGAGCGGGCATCTTGAGGTTTTTCGACTTGTAACTGCTTGATCGCATCGATCCTGTGGAAAGGCAGGCAGGCGGGCGTGGGAAGAGGAACGCCGGAGCGGATCGATGCGTTTGCCGCGTTGAGATTTTTTATTTATTTAATTTGATTTGTATCCCGCCCTTCTCCTTACCGGACTCAGGGCGGCTGACAGCCTTATAAAACCAATATTACAGTAAATATTACAGTAAATATCAAAGCTTTGACCAAAGCTTTTAATCAAGAGCCCCCCCCCCAGCTGTCCGCTTGAGGAAGAGCTAAGATTGTCCCCCCCCTGCCCTGGTTTGTAACAGCGCAGAGGCGCCCAAGTATAGATATGACACGCGTTACATTTTTTAACGTGCCCGTGCACACAGAAATGGACTTAGTAGCCTGGGGGATTATTTTGCCCCCCTGTAAAGAAGACTTTGTGTCCCTATCCCAGGGGTAGTCAACCTTGGCTCTTTTATGACTCGTGGACTTCAACTCCCAGAATTCCTGAGCCAGCTAAGCTGGCTCAGGAATTCTGGGAGTTGAAGTCCACGAGTCATAAAAGAGCCAAGGTTGACTACCCCTGCCCTATCCGATCTCCAGCTGTTCAGATTTGGTTTGGCTCCATCTGCGAACAGTTAAAGGCTTGTGAAGAAACCAGCCGCATTGTGGACCTCTGTCCTTCCCGCTCCGGTCCTCGCAGTTACTCTCTTTTTCTTCTCTTTCCAGAAGCGGCGGCTGTTTACATGGGACGGCCGAGACCAGAGCAAACGCAGGAGCTTTTTCCGGCCTGTGATAGCAGCAGGGAGATTCCCGAGAACGCCGGACAGCCAGAGGGCGGGGGTGGAGGGTGGGGTGGGGGCAGCCTAGCTCAGCGATCTCAATTCTCTTTTAAGTTCATAGAGCAGTGTTTCTCAACTTGACAATTTTAAGGCATGTGGACTTCAACTCCCAGAATTCCACAGCCAGCATTGCTGGCTGTGGAATTCTGGGAGTTGAAGTCCCACATGCCTTAAAATTGTCAAGGTTGAGAAACACTGTCATAGAGGAATGGGGAGGCTAATCCGGAAGGGTGAAGAATGGGGGGGGGAGCTTCGATCTCATAGCACAGTGATGGCCAACCTTTTAGAGTCTGAGTGCCCAAACTGCAACCCAAAACCCACTTATGCATCATCGGGTGTCGGGTGGGTGTGGCCCATTGGCTGGGTGTGGCCCATTGGCTGGGCGTGGCTGTGGTGATAACGGCAGACTGGGTGGGACTAAAAAGTTCAATCAATCAATTCCAACTTTGCAAGATCTTTTTTTTCCCTGCGAGAAGTTGAAATTGACTGATTGATTGAACCTTTTTTTTTTTTGCAGGGGGGGGGGCGGAGGCCTAAAGCGAAAAGGTTTTATAAAACCCAGCTGAAGGCCTAGGACTGGGGCAACGGCGGGTGTGCCCACAGAGAGGGCTCTGAGTGCCGCTTCTGGCACCCGTGCCATAGGTTCGCCACCACTGTCATAGCAGCATGTAGAGTAATAGTTGCAAATCCAGCCATAGCAGAGGAGTTACAAGGGCACTGCTGGCGAGGGGCGGTGGTGGTGAGCACTCTTTCCCTACATTTATCCCATTGCTTTGATCCAGCACCCTGCCCTCCTGCCAGCTGAAGTCCCTATTTATGAAAGGAGACTCCAGAACAATCAGATGTAGAGGTAACCATTGTTACAAGCCAGGAAGAATTCCTTTGGGGCCATCAATAAAAGTACACCTTTTGAATTCTATGAATCTATTAACTCACTCCTTCCTCAGGCCTTCCTTGTGAAAAAGGTTCCATGAAGCTTTTTATTGTTGAAATGGTGGTTCAGTGTTAATATCCATCGTTGTATTTCCCAGTAGTGAACCACCCACATTAGCAACATATTAACTGGACAGAGAATAAATTCAATCATATGTTATGCCTATGTTGATTTATTTATTAAGAATGGCATCACACAGAGCTTTATTTGGACGTCTCCAAGAGGGGTATAGGATTAGCCTAAATCTGGATGTGCAATGAAATTGGGGAAATCAATATTCCGATTTTTGGATCTAAGCAAAATGGACAGCAGAAACTTTTTTCAATTACTATATATTTCATCAATACTGGAAAATTGGTGCTCTACTCCGTTCTGAAACCATACTTTTATTGCAATGATAATAGCTTCATTTAAAGACCTTAGGCTTAGAAGGTCAATGGACTACATTTATTTCATATCTGTATCACTTCTTGAAAAATCTATAATTACCATCAAGCCAAATATTATGTTACCTTGAACATTAGAGAAGAGCAGGAAAAGTGACACAGCAAAGCTTAAGAGAACAAAATTAAATGAGGAAATGGAATCATGCAGGCTTTAAACAGAAGTAGAGTTCAGACAGCTAATACCAGGAAAGATTTGGAACCATATTGAACCATTATTCTCTGGTCCAGGATGCCACCAAATGGAAGCCATAGGATGAAGATTTAAGCTTCTTCCTTCTTATCTGGCCACTGGGAGTCCAGGAAACATTCTCCAATAATCCTCCATCAAATGGCTTCAGTGAAGGTAAGGTGACAGCAGCAATCTGGAGGAACACACCTGTCTCCTGGTAGAGAAGAATAGCAACAAGAATGGAGTCGCAGAAGTGGCAGAGGAAGTGGCAGCTACTTCAGGTTTGGGTTGGGTTTCCTTCTCCAAAGAGCCTCATAGACCCTTTTTCATATTCCAGACAATGGAAATCTGGAGAGAGAAGTGAGAATGAAGTGCATAGGTAATGTTCCGTTTGGGAGAGGAGCAGTACTCCAAAACAAAGGGAGAATTTGTACATAAAAAGTAGATACCCAAACAGGGATGCAAAAATTGGGAGGACCACTGAATGGCAGCAAGGAGTTGGAGTTGTATTGCTTTGCTGCCATCTAGCAGTTTCTGGATTTTTGCATCCCATATTCTGGTGGTCTAAAAAATATGTGCAATTGCAGGGTAAAGGAGCCCATCCAGAATGAATCAAGATGAGCTATGGTGGGCATGAATAGAAGGATGCAGGTTACATCCAAGTATACTTTTGTGTTTGCAAGAGAAAACAAACTAGAAAGCTACTGTACCAAACCAGTTTATTGATCCAGTTAACTCAGGGTTGCTGAAACAATCCAGCAAAAGTTAAATCAAAATTCAATAATAATTTTCATATAGTCATAACACATTACTTTCAAATTTTGCTGGATTATGTCCCTTAAAAAATAATATGTATATTGTTTCTTCAGTACAGAAGATATATCAACTTTGCTGCAGTCTTAAAAAATGCATTGGAAAGTTCAGTGACTGCATAATCTTCAGAAAAAATATTATATACCTGCAGGCAGGGACTTCCTTACTACTGATGTTTGTGAAGCTGCTCTGGTTGCCTTTTTTATTTTGGCTAAAGAACAAAGCATAAATCCTTGCTTTTTTCTTTTATTAAAGAAACAACATGAGAGAAATAAATAATCCATTGTTAGAAAGAAAATAATAATAATAATAATAATAATTAATAATAATTTAATTTGTACCCCGCCCTTCTCCTCATAGGACTCAGGGCGGCTCAACCTCAAACAAAAGAACCTCAAACAAAAGAAAAGAAAGAAAAACAAATGCTTGAAAGTACATATCTATTTATTTACTTGAATGACAATGGAATTTAAGATGAATATCCCTTAAAGAAAGTGGACATTTATTTATTGGTGGACAGGTATGTTTGTGTAGAACAGAGATAAAAATCTGTGTCTGGCTTCCCACTTTGTCACCTTAAGGTTGGTGCATGTAACTTCAGTTGAAACCATCCTGGATATTTATTTGTGATATACATTATTTGCGAACGTATATTACAAATAAAACATATGGGATAAGTGGAATGGGTAATTATAAAATTACAAAAAAGGTTAAAATTAACCAGACAAGCAACCATTTCCAAAGTGTGATTAATTTTAAAATGTTTTACTTTTCAGTCGGGGTGTCCACAGACATTTTCAGTTTTGCATATTCCATTGTTTTTAACAGCATTTTCTCTTATCAGTATACCATGACTTTGACTACCTCCCTGGCCCAACTCACCGGTACAATATTTGTGCCTTTCTAAATATCCTTATTTGTATTTCCATACAGACTAAAATTTGTATAGAGGACAAGGGAAATCAACTAGGAAAATGTGGTTAAGGTAATAACTGTCCACTTGAATAAACTTATCTTTCTTGCATTTATGTTGTTGTATTAAGTGTTCAGCCCCAGCAAATAACTCACACCTGTAAATACTGGTACTACTGCTCCAGTGAAAGACAGAGATCATTCCAGTGATTTGCAGTAAGAAAACTGACAACAGCAAGAACTGATTTTTTTATATTCAGTCAATTTACATTCCCTAGGGCAGGGGTCTTCAAACTTGGCCCTTTTATGACCTTTCTTACCACAGTTGTTAAATGAATCACTGTAGTTATTAAATTAGAAATATGGTTGTTAATTGAGTCTGGCTTCCCCATTGACTTTGCTTGTCAGACGGTCGCAAAAGGTGATCACATGACCCCTGGACACTGCAACCATCATAAATACATGCCAGTTGCCAAGCATCCAAATTTAGATCACATGACCATCAGTATGTTGTAATGGTCGTAAGTGTGAAAAACAGTCATAAGTCAGGGCCATTGTAACTTCAAACAGTCACTAAATGAATGGTTGTAAGTTGAGGACTACAGATATAACTTTCAAATAATACTTGCCAACTTAGAAATAGTTCACATTGGCTCAGCAGGTCATGTGAAAGTTAACTAAACGTAGAATCACATTATAAGTTGGGCATCTGTCATCTGTCATAACTAAAAATAAATCAAAAGCAGAATCTAAACTTAGAATGGGATGGTAACGTGTATACGGTTTCTGCCAACCACACTGTGATCTAGCTGATTCTGATTGAATCAAGTTTCATCATGAATGTGCAGAAGAAAGAGGGAGAGGGACAACATGTTTGGATATGAGATGTATCTGTTGTGTGCCAAAACCAAAGATTGTAATGATTCATCAGATATTTCCTTCCAGGGGTAGGCAACCTTGGCTCTTTTATGACTTGTGGACTTCAACTCCCAGAATTCCTGAGCCAGCATGCCTACCCCTGCCTTAGACTTAAAAACAGAGAAACTACTGATGCCAGGACCTTGTGCAGTTTCTGACAGCCTTGATTGTGGCTCCTAAGACCCACCAGACATTATATATTATAGGTATTCCTTGTCTTATGAGTACTGCTGAGCCCCAAATTTCTGTGGCTAAGCAAGACAGTTGTTAAGTAAGTTTTGCAGCTGTCAATAATATATGACAGTGGTCAAACATCCAAATTTTGATCATGTGATCACGGGATGCTGCAAATGGTCGTAAGTGTGAAAAATGGTTATTAGTCACTTTTTTTCAGTGCTGTTGTAATTTTGAACAGCCGCTGATTGAATAATTGTAAGTCAAGGACTACCTGTACCTTGAAATAATTATATAAATTATAATTAAAACATTTCATGTTAATTTAATTAAAATTTAATAAATCAAGTTTTGTTTTTTCATGGTTCATTGACATAGTTGGCTTTACCTTACTTATTTTTGGAAACATATTTCCTAGTAAAGCACCCCAAAGTTCAACGGAAGCCCTCAAACTTGTTTATCCTCACTTAAGAGAATGGAGACTCATCTTATGTTTTTCTTCCCCATCTACCACTTGCTCTGCTCTCCTTGAAATACATGTAACAGAAATTTGTAGGCATAATGATGATTGTAATAATAATAATACTTATAATTATTAATTATAATTAATAATTATCCTCAATTCTTAGGAAAAACATAGGACAGTGATGGCGAACCTTTTAGAGACCGAGTGCCCAAAAACTGCCCTGTCCCTGCTCCACCCGCCCACTCCACCCCTTCTGCAGCCCCTCTGCCCACCCGCAGGGCCACCCACCACCTCCACGGCCTGCTGCAGCAGATCGCCCAGGTGGCCCTGCAGCGCCATGGCAGCCACATCCTCCGCCCGTACCCAACAGCATCATCTGCGTGTGACGGGATGAGAGGACGGAGTCTTGTCCCTGCTGCCCGGCTGCCATTGCTTGGCTGTGCTGCTCCACGCGGGCTGCACCGAGGGTCGACTTTCCTCTGGGGGGCTGCTGGTGAGGGGGGCGTAGGGGGAGGTGGGGCTGGGGTGACAGTGCACATGTCCACAGAGAGGGCTCTTAGTGTCACCTCTGGCACGCGTGCCATAGGTTCGCCACCACTGACATAGGATCTTCCATAGCCCATATCAATCAGTATTTTCTACAGTATATTTTTGGAAGCTCCTGGTTTTTAAGAACACTACTGAATTTTTGATTTGTCTGAGTGCAAATAACTTTCAGACTGAAGTTCCCACTACCACATCAAACATTCACATTATTTACCATGTCAAGAAATGGAGGATTTTCCAAGGAATTTGCACATGGAACGTTTTGTGAGAAAAATATAAATGTAATTCTTAGGAAAATAAAATAATTTGCTTGCATTAAATTGGATCTATCCCATAAGTGTTAAGCAGGCCTTCTTCCTGATAGCCCCTGTAGCGTAACCTACTTAAGAGCACCATTATATGACTGTAATATTATTAAGGAGCCTATTTTTGCTACCAGAAAGGATAGTAAGTCCCAAAAGCAACATTGTTCCATTTATTGTTGTATCTAATACCTTTTGCATTTCCCTTCACTTAGCCAGAATACTGAGGGCCGCTGTCAGAAAAATAAAAGATCATGAACATGCAACCATAGAGCAAATTGAAAAAGCAGAAACATTATTCCAAAAGAGCAAATATAAAAAAATTCAAGGCCTAAACACAGTTTAGGAAACACCCTGGAAACCGTAGAGAAGCAAGCAGGGTTATTGTCTGTAATGAAAGTCATTACACTGAGTTCCAGGTATACCTTGATGAGGACACCATATTGGAATATTAATAAAACCACAGATGGTCACTGATTGGACAACCCTTATAATTTGTAACCAAATACATTTATCAGAACCTTTCCTCTAAGGAGTTTAGGAGACATATATTATTCTCTCAGCTGCTACTCTCTCTCTCTCTCTCTTTTATGGTCACAATAACTCTGGAAGCTAACTTGGCAAAAACCTACCGGTATTTAGCAAAGTTCATGATCATGTGGGGTCAGATCCCCCACAAGACTCTCCAGTTTTATTTATTGTGCCACATGGGTTGGTTTCCTGTTTTGCTTCATATTGTTAGGAACATTCCTTTGTTCCTAACAATATGAAGCAAATGCCTATGAATTTAGATGGGGCATTGCAAAACCCAGCACAATAAAGGTGTCGAATCTGTG
Organism: Protobothrops mucrosquamatus; assembly: GCF_001527695.2. Classification (NCBI taxonomy): domain Eukaryota; kingdom Metazoa; phylum Chordata; class Lepidosauria; order Squamata; family Viperidae; genus Protobothrops; species Protobothrops mucrosquamatus. The sequence continues at coordinate 831,460 of NW_015386435.1, forward strand.
GTGGGATTCAGCCAGTTTGCACCACTTCGGCAGAACTGGTAGCTAATTTTTTGTTGCCCAGGCCCAGAATGGAATTCCGGAAGCGGCATCCACACAGAGAACCGGTTGTTCACATATTTGAATCCCACCACTGTGTAGAATGAAATTCAGACTGTCAGACATCTCTTCTGCATGAAAACTTCCTTCAGGCAGACAGCTCCTGCATCAGGAAGAAAACTCAGAGCTCAACATTCTGCGTTCTGTTCTGCTAGCTTTCTACATATTCAAGTTTAAAAAAACAAAGGTAAGGAGGCATTTGCCAAATGGCAGACATAAGTGATACAGCCCATTTTTACGAATTTAGATTTCTTTTCCTATGAGGGTTCCATTTAAATTTCCACTGAGGCTCACTTCAAGAAGGATTGAACACTATTAATTTGCCTCAGCCACTGGACACCATTCTTTACTTAGTTCTTGGATGTAAAGTTACAGTTGTCACTTGTTAACTTAGTTGCCCTTTCAGAACCATTCATATCTGACACCATTTGTGTAAGAGCAACATATCTTATATTGAGAAATCTCCATAGCTGCTTCTTATTTCCAGCTGTTTCAGCATTAAAAAAAAACTGGGCCCGTAGGAACTTGGGCCCCTGTTGAGGAAACCCTCTGGCACATGAGCAGAATGAACAAATTTTACCACCATTTCTATAGCAATATCTTATCTCATAACTGATAGAGCAGTGGTTCTCAACCTTTTTAATGCCGCGACCCCAACCGGTCGTAAGTCGAGGACTAAACCGGTCGTAAGTCGAGGACTAAACCGGTCGTAAGTCGAGGACTACCCAACCGGTCGTAAGTCGAGGACTTTCCCTGCCTGGGAGCGCCACGCATGCGTGGTTCTGCCCCCTGCGCCGGCCGAGGTGTAGCTGGCAAGTGGCAGAGACGGAGCAGGCCGACCACCAGCTGGCCCAGCCCAAGGGAGGTAAGGCACCCGCCGGAAAAGGGGGAAAAATATGGCGGACAAAAAAAATGGCGGACAAAAAAATGGTGGACAGCCTTGCTTGGCAACCCCCATGAAATGGTCGATCGACCCCAAATGGGGTCCCGACCCACAGGTTGAGAACCTCTGTGATAGAGGGCAACAGACTTTCTACCTCAACGTTTGCTGCTGGCTTCTCAAGAGGAGATATTTTTGCCTGTTAAATGTATAGCTATTCTGGGCAGGCCACTTTTAAAACTGCAGCTCTGTATTTTATAGCCCACACAGACTCTGATCATAATGATTGTAAAAATTAGTCATTTTTGATCTCTGCTGCCTTCCCTGCAGGGATAACTCAGCTTTCAGGAGCTTCCCAGAAACTTTTTTCTGGGAATAAGTTCTTTTCCTGGCATGCATTTTCTGGCATACATTAAGAGTCCTTCTACATTCTTGTTTCCTCTAGGAAAAGTTTTTTCTTCTTCTCTCCCTTGTATATTTATATTATCTTTCCTCCTTTTCTAGTACCAGTCTAGACAAGTTTGCTGTTTCTTGAGATCACACAATTAACTCATCCCATTTGTTTCAAAAGGGGTTCGAGCATCTCTACTTAAAAGCTAGTGGGCTTAACAGTACTTCAAAGGAAGCAGGTATAAAATTGCAGATGATTAACCAGTTCTGGGGACAACAATGAAGCGAGGGTAAAACACTGTGCCCAAAACAGAATTCTGCCAGCATCATCAAGGACACTTGAAGCAGGTAATCAGGGGAATGAAAAGGGTACTTGTCCATAAAAATACTTTCTTGTTTCTCAGCTTGAATCTGAAGAGGAGATTCAGTGAACAGTGGGGGAAAACACAGGTAGTCCTCAACTTACAATAGTTCGTTTAATGACCAAAGTTACAATGGCACTGATGACTTACGACAGTTTTTCACATTTATAACATTGCAGCATCCCCAAGGTCAGGGGAACAAAATTCAGTGCCTGGCCATTGGCATATATTTATGATCATTGCGGTGTCTCAAGAGTCATGTGATCACCTTTTGTGACCTGACAAGCAAAGTCAACGGGGAAGTCAGATTTACTTAGCAACCGTGTAACTAACTTAACAACTGCAGTGATTCACTTAACAACGGTGGCAAGAAAGGTAATAAAATGAGGCAAAATTCACTTAGTAACTGTGAAACAGTTACTAAGTGAATTTTGCCTCATTTTATTACCTTTCTTGCCACCGTTGTTAAGTGAATCACTGCAGTTGTTAAGTTAGTTACACGGTTGCTAAGCAACAGAAATTTTGGGCTCAATTGTGGTCGTCAGTGCTTTTTTTCTAAAAAAAAAAAAAAAAAAGGTGCCGGAACTCACACACGTCATACAACTCGCCTTGCCTATCCTACAAGGTTCCATCCCAAAAAAGGTGCCGGAACTCCATTCTGGGCGTTCTATGAGAAAAAAAGCCCTGGTGGTTGTAACTGGAGGACTACTTACAGATGGAAAATCCATGGAAAGCATCACTGAAAGAACTTACAGGAAAGCATATTGTTTTAGCTTTTTACTTCTACATACAATTTTGTCATGATTTTGATTAAATAGTTTGGTGAAACTGAGAAACCTACAAGCTAAGGCATGAGTGCAGGAAGGTATGTGTGTTTATGTCATCTTCTGTCGTCTTCCATGCCTTTTTCATTGGGAGCGATACTTTAACATAGGGCACATAAGTTGACAATGCTGAAATGCAACACCTCCTTTATGATTTTGTCGTTCTCTGGACATCAGTTTCATGCACTGACCAACTTTTCCCACTTTGATACGTTCTTGATATTTTACCTCCACACATGAGAACTCTGAAATGAGGCCTCTGAAGTGCATCTGTGTGACTCAGAGCATGACCATTGGGGGGGGAATCCATGCCCAGTTTGGAATCCTCACCACAAGCTCTGTGCATGACTGTGTAAGGAAGACATAAAGAGGGACTTGGGATAATACTGTAATCCGCCCAGAATCACCCTGTGGTAAGATGGGTGGTCAATCAGTTTTACAAACAAACAAATAAATAAAATAGGTTTCCAAGGTAGAAAAATCCTATTTTGTAAAGTGACCTGAGAAATGAAGAGAATTCATCTCTCAGGTTGTAAATCCTTTAATATGCTCTAGGAAATGTTTAAAAACCATTGTCTTCTCATCACATGATGGTATTCCTTGTGTAGGTAGTTCCATTTATTTATTTGTTGGAAGAAATAGATCCTTCTATATCAAAGAGGGCATCAAAATCCCCAGCATGTACAAAAGAGGCTGCGGTGCAAGTTCTAAATAGTCTGCCTCAGCTTTTATCTCAGTGGCACATTAAGTTATACCACAATCGCTTTTTTCACTAGTAGAAAGGAATTATAAACACATTTTGGAGCAGTATGAGGGTGTCTCAATTTCAAGGTAATTTGTTATAAAACGCAAACCATTTCATGCAATCTGGTAAAGCCCACAGGAAGATAATTCAATCCATCTGAGAAATGTGGTTCACCACAAAGTACAAGGAACACCAGTGGGGATTCCTTTTTTTTTGACCCTCCGAACAAATGCCAACATTAGCTGCTAAAATTTGCTTTCTGTAAACATGCTGGATGTGATAAATGACTATAACATAAAAGCAGAGAAATAGACAGAGAATTGACTGGGTAAGGGACATTAATAGTACCGAAGAAAGGAGGACTGTAATTAGAGTGATTTTTTTGTTTGTTTGTTGTCACTGTGAGTTGTGTTGGGGGGAGGTGCACGAAGGGAGGCTCAGCCAATCTCATTGTACACATGTTGTACTTTGACAATAAAGGTTGATTTGATTTGATTTAAAAAAAACAGCTGAATGCAACTACAATTAAAAAGAACTACAGATAGTCTTTGACTTATGACCACAATTGAGCCCAAAATTTCTGTTGCTAAGTGAGACATTTGTAAAGTGAATTCTGCCCCATTTAATGACTTTTCTTGCCAGTTGTTAAGTAAGTCACTGCAGTTGTTAAGTTAGTAAGTGAATCTAGCTTCCCCATTGACTCTGCTGGTCAAAAGGTCACAAAGAGTGATCATATGACCCCGGAATATTGGCTATCATAAATGTGAAATAGTTGCCAAGTGTCTAAATTTTGATCATGGGGATGCTGCAATGGCCATCAATGTGAAAAACAGTCATAAGTCATTTTTTCAGTGTAGTTGTAACTTTGAACGGCCACTAATGAATTGTTGTAACTTGAGGATTACCTGTATAACAATAAAGAGCAATGTAGTGTTAGATGTGCACTACAAAGTCTACATAGACACTTCTGTCACACACTAACACAAAACTTCTCTCTTTTTTTGAAACACACCACATTCTCTGTCTCTTTTTTTCTCCTCTTTGACCATATAGTCACATTTGGGATTTGAGACTTTTTTAGTAGGACAGTGGTTCTCAACCTTTTTAATGCCACGACCCCCAACCGGTCGTAAGTCGAGGACTAAACCGGTTGTAAGTCAAGGACTAAACCGGTTGTAAGTCGAGAACTAAACCGGTCGTAAGCCGAGGACTACCCAACCGGTCGTAAGTCGAGGACTTTCCCTGCCCGGGAGCGCCGCACATGTGTGGTTCCGCCCCCTGCGCCGGCTGAGGCGTAGCCTGCAAGCGGCAGAGACGGAGCAGGCCGACCACCAGCTGGCCCAGCTCAAGGGAGGTAAGGCACCCGCCGGAAAAGGGGAAAAAAATGGCGGACAGCCTTGCTTGGCGACCCCCGTGAAATGGTCGATCGACCCCAAATGGGGTTGCGACCCATAGGTTGAGAACCGCTGTACTAGGAAGTCACAGCAGCCTCCGCTATCCCAAAAATAAACTTAAAATGTGCACTGACAATCCCCAAGAGAAAGAAGGGAGGCTTGGGAGACCACCTCTGAGCTTAGATATCCTCTAGGCTCCACTTCCTCCCCAGTCAGATCTTTTGCCTCCTCATTATGTGGGCTCCTTGGAGGCCAGCCAAATCATTCTTACACTTATGTGCATTATTAACATCAAACTGCCTTCCATGAGACATCAGGAAAGCGGGCTATCACATTTAGGCTTCAAAAATCAGATAGCAGCAAGGAGATACAGAAGACACATTCTTTGTTGCTATCTAGTGATTGTTTAATTATTGCAATCCAAATATGACATTCCTACGGGAGAGAAGACAAAACAGAGCAGACTAAAAAGACAGACAGAAGTTGAATTGACCTAAAAGTCTATGTGGATAGAGAATAAACCTCTGTTCACAGTGGCTAGCATGATTTTGAATGTCTGACCACCTTCAGATGACACATTTATAGACATGAGTAACTTGCCATGAGTTTATAAATATAATCTAGGGGAATCTTAATTTTTATATAATAACTAACTCTCTAGATCAAGGATCAAAACCTAGAGACTCTGAAGCCAAAGCAAATTCAATGACTGCCATTCACTGGTCTCCAGCTGCCACTTTCTGTCATTCACTTGATAAAATTCCTTCGAATCCAATAATAGTGCAGATAATTTTTTAAAATTAAATGTATATGCTCCTCAGTGATTTGAAGCAACTCAGAGGTATAAACATTACCAAAAAACACACCCCAAAACCAAAACCAACAACCCCAACAACAATGACCAAAGTGACAAAAATCAGTCAGGAATGGAAGAAAGGGTGAAACCTACAAATCCAAGGGAATTCTTAGTTGCCAAGTATCCATCCTTTCAGCTTAACTGGGGTCATCCACACCCAGGAGGAGATATCAACCAGGAGGAGAAAGCCAAAGAGTGGCAAAGTAGAAAAGAGCTAAGAAAAAAAGTAGTCACAAAGTACCACAAATCTAGCACAAAAGGAATTAATAGTGGGCGGCTGACATGGAGTGGTGATTGAAAGTTGAAACAAAAAATCAAAAGGGGAAAGCGGAGAGACTGGAAAATAAATAGAGGCACTCTCCTTTTTTTTCGGGCAGGCTTGGACCATTGCTAAAAACAGACAACTAAGGAGTCCAAGGAGGCACTTGTCAGGATGCTCCAATCATACTGCTTTGTGAAGAAGAATGAAGAAAAAAAATATATGAAAGCTAGTTCCTTCCTGTCTCCGATTTTGAGTTTCCATGCTTGAAACATGGATGACTAATGTTTGAGTTCATTAACAACCAATGTGTTGAGATCAGGCAATTGCTTTATGAAGGTATGCTCTTGCATTCTATATGTAAAATCCATTTTTATTTCTTATCTTGAGTTGATAGGAAATACAGGTGTGAACAAAATACAGCTTTCGTGCAGGTGAATGAATACAGTCTAAGCAACTCTAATGATATTATTAATGTTACTATGATTGTCCAAATTTGGGGAGGTGGGGTGGGAAGAAACTGATATTCATATAACTATTGTATTGTATTCACAGTACTTGCTGGATAAATGTTTAGGCACAGAATTCTGCTGTATGAACTATACGATCCACTTATTTTCTGAAATTTAGTCAGTCAAAGCTATTACACCCAGGCAATGTAAGATGCCCATAGACTGATTGCCACCTCAGGAGAACTGCACCCTCTTCTTGGGAAACAGCACACATATAGTTGATCTTACCCTCAGGATATATCTGCAAGAAACTATACTGATAAATCATTCCAGGGAAGGGATTCATGTCTTCCACCCTAAACATAATGTACTTTGTATCCTGACACCAGATGTCAATCTTCACATAAATTATTGCTTCTGGTGACCTGCTGGTGTGGATGATTATTAGATATGAATATGGCTTCTGAATTATTCCAGTGATCTGAAAGTGGTGCAATGAGATGTGAAATGTCAGTCTCGGCTATCACTCTTGGGTGTTAGTCTCCTAATAAATGAGGGCAGGGAATGGGGAGAGACATAACACTGCATTGCATTCCCAACTTCAAAAGAAGTTACCTGTTTTATTGTTGCCATGATTAAGAGCAAACCATCCAAGATTTCAAAAATAGCCCTATGGGCAGAACAAACTGATCATCAAATGAAATGGATGGCCACTCAGCTGGGGAGCATGTAAATGTGTAAGAAAAAGAAGTTCCCTGCAAAGATGCCAGGCATGCTTTTTAATAAAACATCTCTCATGTAACTCAGGCTTGCTTCATAACTGCTACACTGAGAATATTAATTAAAAGGAAAAAGAACTCCGACTGAAGAAAAGCAATAGAATAATAATATGATTTCCCCCCCCCCCAAAAAAATCTGGTATTACCAGAAGGAGAGAGATCCTGAATTAGGAAGGTTTAATTCAAAATTATCAGGAGTGTTTGCAAACTCTTAGATGCAGGCACTAATCTTTTTATTTTAATTGATCATCTGAAAGTTCAAGAGTATCTTTCTACAATAGGTAAAAATAGATCAGTTTTATATTTGTCATCTTCCTCACCAAGTCGATTTATCACAGATGGCTAATTAAATACCTCCTTTGCAAGGGTTACCACTGAATTGATAAATAAAGGTATACGTCCGTCCGTAGGATAAGGTACGTGGTATTTGTCACTGGAAAACAGGCATTTGGAAGGAGAAAGTCCAGACTGACAGAACAGTACCTTCAATTACAGTTTTTTGTCTGTTAAAATTTTGACTTTATTTGGCAAAGACAATTGAGCAAATTTCTTGATTTTCTTTCTCTTCCCTCTAGCCTAAACACTCATTTCCCTGGTTCCAAAATCATGATCACTAAAGGCTATATTAAATGGCTGAGAAAGACAGATGATTCTCCCATTTGATAAATTACCAGGTTCTAAATGAAACAAGTTATACCTTCACTTATGCCAAGGTTTTCCAATTCTCCTGCCTCTCTCCCTTCCCTGCTTTTGCGAGCCTGTGTGGCTTAATCTGAATGTCATGCTCTGGTTTTACACTTCCTAAAATTTGAGTTTGTTTGGCAAGCTCCTAGAGTTGCTCATATTACTTTTAAATAACAAAAGCATTCTCTTCATTCAGCTCAACTCCCCTGCAAATCAATGGCATCCTGAGGTTTGGAGTCTTCTTTTGCAATAGGAACTGTATCATAAAGGAAACTCATAGAGGACTAATATTTGACTTTTCAAGGAACACAGAGAAGGCCAAGCCCAACACCAAAGGTTTCACCAAGGGCTTTTCTGTAAATGCTAATAGAGGCAATTCAGAGGCACCAACAAAGAGAACATAGGCAATACGCTGCAGGTGTGAGAAGCTTGAAACAAGAGGGATACTAACCCTTAATGGTATTTCATGTCATTAACTATTCTTTGATGTTCACACACTCAAGGCTCTCTTTTATCTGGTAGGGCGGGATTCTCTTTTTCTTCATGCCTCCTTCAGCTTTCTTTGTTAACCCACAGCACAACTGCATCTTTACAATTCCTTCTAGCTTTCAAGAACCTCTGCAAAGTGCTTCTAAGTTAGTTTCCACAGCAGCTTTGGATACTACGATCAAGTAAAGCTTATTGATTAAATTGAAAAACAGGTCAATAAAAACAAAACTTAATGTTATTTTTATGAGATTCCTGTACCAGGTTTTGATGATTAACTTAACTGCTAACAATTATACTTGCAATTTTATTACAGTGGTTCTGGGGTTATGAACTCTTGTGTTTTCCTTTTTTTTTTTTTTTAATTAACAGACACTTCAAATAAGCACTGTTGTATTAAATCTCTCAGAACAGAATCCATTAACAATATCTTTTTTTTTTTTTTTTTTTTTTTAGAAAAGAGACCTTTTAAAACTAACGATTAATGGCCAACAGATTCTAGGTAGCAATTCTGCATTTTTTTTCCTTCAAATCTTGGCTGATCCTAATGAAGCAAAGCAGGAATAGACCTGGTTAGTACTTGGATAGGAGACAGCAGAAAAGCCCAGGAGCATACGGTAGGCTAGGAAGTAAGAAAACAACAATAACCTTGGAAAATGACAATAATAAACTGGTTTCTTGGCACTTTTTAAAGGAATAAATCCAGTAAAGTGAGCAGATCTAAGAAAATGGAGAACTCCTTTCTTGACCACCGAAAGATACTTTGCTCTTTAAAAAAAGGCAGCTAATGAATCTGCTTCCCTCAACTCAAAAATACAGCCATATCTCAGTCAAATTATTCACATTTAGAAAGCAGAAAATCTCTCAGCACCTTTTTTCTGGTGGTTGTTGTGGAAAAAAATAGGAGGAGGAAGGAGTATTCTGTCTGTTCCTCACCTTGAGTCAAGATGGCTTCCCTGACACTGTGATCAAAGCTTCCTCTACTTTCTATGTGTGTCACACAGACAGAGACCACCATAGATATCATCTTGACTTTCTTGACCCCACTCTGTGGATATAATTTGTAGTCTCTTCAGGATACCCCCAAACTGCTCCCCCTGAGGAAGTAGCTTCACTGTGCATAAAAGCGAGATAGGTGTCAGTCAGAGTGGACAAAATTAGGCTCAACAGACCTATATAGTAATTGCACTTTTTAAGGTTTCTATCAATGTTGTTTGCAGAAACACAAAGGGACTTTGCATTAGCATAAATCTACCTTTGTGTATAACTAACCATCTTTGAACCCAAGAGCAACCCCCCCATATTTTCAACTGAAAAGTGTAGTCAAAAGAATATACTCACTGAACATCATTTAAGTTATTTTGGTGGTAAATTCAGTGTTGTTTTATAATAGCTTCAATCATTTTTTTTTAATTATCTCTGCATTTTTTACTGGTCAGGTTTTTTTCCTCCCAGAAACTATGTTTTTATTCTGAAAAGGAAACTTGAACCAGGATTCAAGTGCTCTGACTTAGCAAATGTCATCCCAAGCTACACGCAGCTTAGCTAGATTCTTAGCTAGTTTTTACTTGATCGTTAAAAAAAGGAAAGGAAAACAAAACAGCAGAATTGAACCATCACCTACCATTGCTCTAAGTAAGGTCTGAAAAGGAGCATCAAAGATATCATGGTGGTGATTTTGCACAATTCAACAGGAAGAACCCTCCAGGTGGCAGGGTCCATTCTACAGATGGCCTGCCTGGGAATTTCCACAAGGGATACTCTGCCAACCTTGGAGCAGGCAGCAAGACTTTCTCTGATAACTGTAGCAATTTAACAAATTTGCCACAGTAAATTTGTAAATTTGTCACAATAAAGTTTCCTGATCCAAATTATGCCAAATGTATAATCAGTAGCTAATTGTAATAGAAGAGAATATCTGTAGCATATAGGTAAACTGTGGAGCCCTTGGAACTCTCTGAAGTTGGCTGTTTGCTTGCAGATATTTTATCCAACTAGTAAGCATCATGAAATGTTTGCAAGCAAACAACCAACCTCAGAAAGCACCAAAGACTCCACATTAGCTAATTGGCAGCTGGAGAGATGCTTTCGCAAATTAACATCTGCATGACCAATTGTTCTTCTTAGCAACCCACCACATTCTGCTCTATATGCAGACTTCAGAGCAAACACAAGACTAGTCCTACACAGAGTAGTAGCAGTAATCTAACCATGAAGTTCTCAGAACATTAACAATGGTAACTTGACTGCAGTTCAGCAAGTGACAAAGTTGACAGTGGTGGTTGCTTGGACCTCCTGTGACAATAGGGGCAGTAAACCATCTATTCTTTCCAATGGAATGCAACCCTTGTATGCAATTCCTGAACCCAATTCTGGTACTCAACAATCACCATTTAAGAGGTGTTTGTCTTGTCCAGCTTCAATCTTAGTTTATCGGTCTTTACCCATCACTGTATCCAGACACTGGTTCAGAATAGGTACAGCTTCTCCTAATTTGGAAATGGTCGTACATGCATCAGAGTTGTTATAGAGAAGAAGAGCTAGTATTGACAATACTTAGGTTCCAAATAACTACTTCCTGTGCCTTCGTATTAACATTAACAATGTTGATTGTTCGTACATTTTTTAATTTCCTGTTTTTACTGGTACTTTTCACAGAATATCTAAAATAATAAATACTGCAGAAAGTCTGAAGCACAAATACTTTTCAAAAGCTGTATACTTTGTAGTTTAGTACATGTTGACTGGGAAATAAGTCAATGGAGTTATTTTTGAGAAAACATGAATGGGGTTGAATTGATAAAACATGACGAGCAATGTGAGCCTCAGAATCAAGACCCATTAAATTCAGTGATGGTTAACTCTAGTAAGTATGTTTAGTATTCAGCAAGAAAGGAAGAGCTTGTTCACAAAGCATATACCGTAACTGAACTGCAGAGTTTGTGCGGCTGGGCAAGTCCATGATGGAGAGGATAACTCTGGTGATTAGACATACTGATCACCAAGTCCTCTGATATCAGAGGCAGTATCAGGCACAAGAAATCAGGAAGCAAGATGTTCAAATGAATACAGGTTTATTGCATGCTAACAGGCAGCTTATTTATCAATGCTAGTTGTTGGGGAAATTTAGTATTGCCTCTCCCCTGTCCTGCCTGTCAGCTTCTGAAGTGGTAGCTGGTTGCTTATTATACAAGCAAAATGCTGGACTAGATAGGTCCTTGGCCTAATGCTCCCAGTTGTTTTTTAATGAGAAAAAAGGGACAACAGAATTTGATTTTCTGTGGTCATATGAAGTAGTTTCTCTTGCTTTGGTTGTAAGATTTTCCTGCTTCAGTTCAAAACTACAACTACAAGGTGCTAATTTAAGTGCTTTCATCGTATGTTATTAAGTCTTCTGCTACATAGGCTTTTGATATGCTTTTCCTTCTCTTCTGGGAAAAATAAGACCCCCGTTTCTATCATTGAATTCTCTTTTGCAAGATAATGTAAACACAACACATATATACAGACACACACACACAAACACTGCCCGTATGTTGCATTTTAAATGGATGTTAATGGTCTCCCCCTTTGGTCTTCCTCGCATTACAAATTAAGTCAAACTTTCCCAGGTACCATGTCTGGGGTTGGGTAATTTGTGATATTGATTTCCCTCTGTGGAATGTAGTAGACTAATGGTTCTCAACCTTTTCTTTACTACAACCCCCCCTTTAAATTCCTTTTGTAGACACGGACCCTGGCCATGGACCACCAACTTAATGCAAGTTTTAAATCATAACATTTCTTCAAGACTTTGCGGACCACAGGCTGAGAACCACTGCAGTAGACTGATTGAGTAGCATAGCATATACCACTATTTGGCAGATCTGCTCCTAACATATACATATGTGCACATTATACAGCCAATGTACACATCCATGCATCAGCTAGAAATGAGAACACATCTTGGGTTCCTTACCAACTTCACACTGATGAGTTCGGGAGCAAACGTTCAGCTCTGAAAGGGAGGAAGGGGTTGAAATGTGTTGTCTTCTTCTGTGATAGAATCTACCACTGATAACGACTTGTAATACTCATCTTCCCAATCCAGCACTTTTATTTGACTAAGGAAAATTAAAACAAAATAAAGCATTACAAACAGCACATCAGATTTCTAGCTATTTTTGTTTAATTGGTACAAGAAATGCCTTGGAGCAAACATTACTTTTGAGGTGAATATCTAACAGAGGCTGGTGAAGAATTTAGCTTTTCTAGAGCAGGGCTTTTCAACCTTTTCACCCATTGTACCACTTTTAGGATATGGCAATATTCGAGTACCACCCGTCGCCTAGCAAGGTGTCAAAAACTTGATGACCAAAAAAAAAAAAAAAGGAAAAAAGTGATAAAATACAGGTAGTCCTCGACTTACAACAGTTCGCTTAGTGACTGTTCGAAGTTACAATGGCACTGAAAAAAATGCCCCCCAAGCCATAGCCGAGCAAGACACCTGCCTGCCCGCCCGGTGGCGCTCTTCCTCCTGTCCGAGGTTTTCATTGTTGTGAGCATTTCTGTTGAGGATTGGCAGTGGGGGTGGGGTGGGGGGTGTTTGGTTTTTATTCCCCACATCTGCTGGGTGGTTGCAGCAGGTTTTGGTCACTTCACATGACCCTGGGACACTGTGACCGTCATAAATATGAATCGGTTGCCAAGCATCTTAATGTAAATCACAAGACCCTGGAGATGCTACAACATTCCAGCTGATTGGCGCTTCTTCTGGGCTCAGCAGAAGCACCAGGATCAGTGCTGCTTTCCAGCTGATTGGTGCTTCTTCAGGGCTCAGCAGAAGCATCAGGATCAGCGCTGAGCTCCAGCTGGAGCCTGACACTGATCCTGGCGCTTCCGCTGAGCCCTGACAGCCCTGCAGCTCCAGCCATCTCTCGCTCAGGCTTGTGCGGTGTTGCCACTGGTTCAGCTCATTCCCCTCCCCTGCTACCACTTTTCTAGGATGGTCGCGTACCACTTGCCAGGTGCCAATGTACCACAGGTGGTACCCGTACCACTGGTTGAAAAGGCCTGTTCTAGAGGACCTGAGCTCATAGCATTTCTCACAGCAGCAAATCTGCCTTCATCTGGATGCTTACTCAGCACGATAGAAGGCTCTGGCTTTGATTTATAGTAATTTCAGATTTTAATTAGGTGATTTGTACTCTCAGCTAGACATGAATCTTCACCGTACCATTTACGTAGGTGGGAGAATCCTGGGAAAACCCATTTTGATCTCTACTCTGATATATACTATAGATATAGATACCTAATCTCTGATTATTATATTGGTAAAGAGCATAAGAAGCATAAATCACAAGAACAGCTCAGATACTTCTTATTTCATGAAAGATAAAGTTATCAATGGCTTCTATTATCTCCTGAAGGAGGATGCCTCTTTAACAACAATTGCGGGGAAACACATGTGGAAGAGAGCTACTGCTCCCAAGTTCAGTTTATGGACTTCTTAAAAGCAGCTGGTTGGCTTTATGATCTCAGCCACCAGATCTTTTCTTATATCCAGTTAAGTGTTCTATCATCCATCAAGAATCTGTTCATGATGTATTTTCAATAACGTCTTCAAGCATAATAAGACTTTATTCTAAGACTAAAGTTGTTCCTCTGACATCCATGACAAAACTTCCAAATAGTAACGTAAGGCCTAATGTGCATACACAGATAACATAATTTAACATTTGTTAGTTTGGATAGTTTAAGTTTGATGGACAAGTTCTAGAGAACTATAAGTGACCTCCATTCATGCTGACAAGATGCATCATACGTTTCTCATAAGTTTTTCTGACAGTTTAGGAGACTTTCTTGATTGGTCTGGCATTTGGAATAAAAATGATTATATCAAGGAAAAAAACTGGATAATTAGCTTTGTGGCACGGAGGTGGCTTCTACCTCCATTTGTTTAATACTCGTGTACTTATATCACCAACTGTTCTTATATGACACTAATGATAGTATGGATGTGTAAAATAAGATCTATGTTTTCTAAACCCTGTAGGAGTAAAATGAAGCCATTTTTATTAAAAGCGTTTAAACCCCGCCTGCAATAGATTCCTACAAAGGGAAATCACAGGATAAACTTAAAGCACAGTCTATCTCTGATATGGCTATTTGGGACTCAAGCTAAATTATATTCACGTGTTTCGCATGCTTTATTGCCGACTTTGATTCTGGTACTGCCATAAATAATGCAGAGGCCATTGCATCATGATTTTTCCCTACCAAGAAAAAAAAAAATCTCTTTATAATGTGGTCTTTCCCAAGCCTTCAGGGCTTCTTCTGGGCTACACTGTTCAGTATTTCCAGCCAGCGTGTTCAGAGATGTAGCTCAGCATACTTAGCGGCATAATGCTTGTCACCATCATAATAAAATGAATGCCACATTAAAAAAAAAAGCAGCCCTTGCACAAGAGCCAAGAAAGAATAGCCAAGAACTGCTCTTTGTGGAAACATATGACCTTCCTTCTTATCTTTTCCCCTCCAGCTAGTTTATGCTGTGGATCAGGAGGATTTCTGAATTGCTGTCCCTCCTGTCATGTCTGGGTTCACAGTTTGTAGCTCTTTACTTTGACAAGAGCCATCACTGGCTACTTTTACTGAATTCATTGGGAAACGAACTGCCTGCATTTTGCTGAGAAGCATGTTTTCCCCCAGGAAAGACCGTTCCACCCATGTGTATACAGCTCACATTAAACGCACACTTTCCTTTTGCATCAGTAGCAAAATGCCCACAGCTGCTATAAAGAGAAAGAAGCTTGCTGTTGATTTTCAGAAATTGCTCTAGAAAGTTTGTGCCTTTCCTGTAATCTCACAAAGGATTTCTTCTGTTTACTGTTGCTTAGAACTAAGAAGATGGATATTTACCCAAGTTTTCTTGGCTTCCTTTTGCTCCCTTGATATCCTAGAGTTCCCTGTGGAGAGGGCCAAGAACACACAGTCAAAGCAGAGCAGCAAGTCGTTAATTTTTAATTCAAAGTGATTTTGTGTTGAATGCAAGCAGATGCTGATAATATCAGAAGTCACAGCATAATTTTTTTGATCAAAGGGCTCAAGCGAGCCTGATGAAGCATGCATCTTGCTCGTCTTTGATAAACCACATCAATTATTCACCGTGAAGGCAGACATCCTGACATGAAAGCAACAGATAAAGAGCATAAGCACATGTTCAAGACGAGAGCTGAAGAACTCTGGGGTGGGAGTGGGGAGAGGGCACTGGGGTGGGGTGGGGCTGGTAGGCTTAGAACAGGTATTAATACCAGAATTATTAATGGGAAACAAAGACAGTAAAACAGCTGTATGGCCACTTTGAACTTACATTTAACTGGTTATAATATATGTTATCCTCAGGGCTATTCAGCACTTTGGGCTGCTGACATCTTCGACGGGGTGGTTTCTGCTTCTGTTCAAGGCAGTTTTCTGAAGGCAAAAAGAGATAAGTGTAGTTTTAGATCTTGGCAGGGCCAAGTATTGCAAACAACTTTCCAGCTGGGAGTCAAAAGAATTCTTTCTTCTGTTATAACACATTTCTGATTTACTAACTTTGGTCATTTTCAGAAGTCAGTAGAAAGGTAAGGATACTGGGCACATTGGAAATGTTAAAAAATGCATTAATTTGCTATACTCCGTATTGAGATGTTTGGAGCAAAGCATACCCGGGCAACTTTGAATGATACGGGATAAGAACTATAAATAACATTGCTACTTATTAAGCAGTAAGCTATGATATCTGTCATCCCAGGCACAGAAGTGAAATTTAAGAAGATACAAAGAAGGCATGTGTTTACAGCTTTGTAAGAATGTCAGGAATAAATCTTCAGCTGGTACAAAATGTAGCCGAGTGGCCACCCTTAGGCACCCAAAGGATGTAATACCTCTGCTGCACAAGTTGCATTGGGTATTTATTGGTCTGCTTCCAAGTCCAATTCAAAATGTTGGTTATGAACTTTAAAAGTCCTACATGGCATATGGGGCCTGGTTACCTACGGAACCCTCTTCATCCCTTTACATCCGTTCGCCCTACCTGGTCAGACAGGGAAGGTATGTTGCGGATCCCATTAGCAAAATAATTCTGATTGGCCGGGTCCAGGAAGAGAGCCGCCTCTGCTGTTGCTCACGCCATGTGGAAACACTGCCCCTGGAGGTGAGATGCCCCCCCTCTCTTGGCCTTCCATAAAGGCATAAAATCATAGTTCTGTGCGCTTCTTAAATATAAATAAATAAATGCATGACAGGTTGTTTTTCAGTATTTTGGAATCATACCTCTGAAAAATTCATAGCTTTACTACTATATCACCGAAACAATGGCACATTGGAAAATTAACACTATGTGCAATTTGAATTGGTAATACAAGAATACATTTTGATGATCTAAAGCAGCGGTTCTCAACCTATGGGTCGCGACCCCATTTGGGGTCGATCGACCATTTCACGGGGGTCGCCAAGCAAGGCTGTCCGCCATTTTTTTCTCCTTTTCTGGCGGGTGCCTTACCTCCCTTGAGCTGGGCCAGCTGGTGGTCGGCCTGCTCCGTCTCTGCCGCTTGCCAGCTATGCCTCGGCTGGCGCAGGGGGCGGAACCACGCATGCGCGGCACTCCCGGGCAGGGAAAGTCCTCGACTTACGACCGGTTGGGTAGTCCTCGACTTACGACCGGTTTAGTCCTCAACTTACAACCGGTTTAGTCCTCGACTTACGGCCGGTTGGGGGTCGCGGCATTAAAAAGGTTGAGAACCACTGATCTAAAGGTTGCTTTCCGTTCCTTTTTTAATAAAACATTTTAAAACAGCAAGTCTGCAGCAGTATAACAATTAACTAAGAAAGTGGCATTTCATGATACGGCAACAAGAACTACAGACAAAAACTGTGCTGCTGGATCAAAGGAATGGTTTTTGCAACAATCAATTCCAAATACCTAAATTAGAACATGGCGGTGTTGCCCATTTATTGTTTGATTTCACAGGTAAACTGTTTTTAAATGCAAAGGAAAAATTTAAAGTGAAGTATCTAAGTTATAAATGCCAACACAAAGACACCTAACGGTTATTTCCTACTTTTGCGCAAGCCTCAAAAAAGACGCAACCGTTTAATCAATTCAATTCAATTGAGCCAATTCATTTAAAAATGTGTTGCACACATTTTGAAGCATTTCTGAAATATTTTCAAAGTATGCGAAGTCGTTTTGTTTTGTTCCTTCCAAACCTCAATGTTATTTCATACAAACATCAACAAATGGAATTTCTGCAGTACAGTAAAATATATACTCTTTTAAAAAAGTACACATGAGCTGCAATTCCTCTTCCACATCAGTGATTCCCAATCTTGTAACTTCCAGGTTCCAGAGCTCCCTTGTCTTCATGGCTGTTGCTGAGAATTCTGGGACTTGAAATTTTCCCATCATCTGGTCAGAACCCATTCTCCCTCCCTCCCCCCATCACAACTGATAGAGTTTCTTGGATGAGAAACTAAATTTCTTCTTCTTCCTCAAGGAAAAAACAGTCCAGTTGCCTTTTGAAAAAGCACTTTTGAGACAACTATGATCTGGATGACTCAGAATCTCCACAGACATACAAATCTTAACAAATTTTGTTTCAAAGATGATTAGGGGACTGGAGGCTAAAGCATATAAGGAACGGTTGCTGGAATTGGGTATGTCTAGTTTAACAAAGAGAAGGATGAGGGGGGACATGATAGTAGTGTTCCAATATCTCAGAGGCTGCCGCAAAGAAGAGGGAATCAAGCTATTTTCCAAAGCGCCTGAAGGCAGGACAAGAAGCAATGGGTGGAAGCTAACCAAAGAGAGAAGCAACCTAGAACTAAGGAGAAACTTCCTGACAGTTAGAACAATTAACCAGTGGAACAACCTGCCTCCAGAAGCGGTGAATGCACCAACACTGGAAATTTTTAAGAAGAAACTGGACGGCCATTTGTCCAAAATGGTATAGGGTTTCCTGCCTGAGCAGGGGGTTGGACTAGATGACCTCCAAGGTCCCTTCCAACTTTATCATTATTATTATTATTATTAACGTCAAATAGCAACCAAACAGACTGCTGTCCCTCCTCTGTTTGAACACCTCCAAAGAAAGGAAAGCTCAGCCCAGCCCACTTACTGAGTGTGTATCAGTCTGAATGCTATGGCTATTCTTAGCAAATCTTTGCACTGAATTTTATTACTGAACTCCAGTCATTTTTTAAACTTTACTGTAAACTGTTTCATGATGTGACTAAAGAGGAAGCATTATATAAATTTATTGAATAAAAACAATAACTTGCACTTTGTGTAAAAATGTCTCTTGTATTCCTAACTATGTGAATGACCACCCCAGATTACATCCTGTGAATATTCAGCAGGTGCTTTGCAACCACATTCCAAGCCAGGATCCTAAAAAGCCAAGATTCAACTGCCAAATTGTTAGAAAATAAAACTAGCATTTGTTGAAATCTTCTCTGCTCCTTTATCTGTTTTGCAGCTGTTGCTGCCATTTTGTGAGCAATGTTTTTTTGGTATCAAAATGATAAACTGACAGCAGAAAGCACTATTCTCATTTTGATAGAGTTTTGGACCTAATCACACATCTCAATGATTGTGGTGAGGGATTCAAATCCAAAGTAGATAATGCTTTCTGCAGTGGTATTTTGTGAGTAAAGGTAATATCACTCCAACAGCAGGAGCAGGATTGCCACTGCTAGTTAATTTTATCCTTATGTTGCCCTATTTGCAGCTTCTTAACAAAATTACAAAGATGTCACACACCCACTTCTCTGAATAGGACATTTTGATTCAACTATAAAAGCACTGCAGTTCTTAAAAATTCCTTTAAGGCTTATTGCTTTAAGATTATAGTGAAGAGATTTATGCTAAAGCTTTAAGCTGAAATTTTGCTTAGTAGACTGAGACATTTCTGTATGATAACATGTTAAAAATAAAAAATAAATAAATATAACTTCGAGAAATATTCTGTGTCTTCTACCAACGTGTAATAAAAGTTTGTAAGAATGACAACTTAGGGACAGCAAATAGGAGCAGGAAAAATGAAAAAGAATTAGCTTCCAACACTCAGTATGTCTTCCCTACAATATTGTTGATATTACTGTAACTCTGGTTAATATTCAAGTTGCTACTCAAGTTAATATTCAAGTTGTTAATATTCAAGTTGTAATATTCAATTACTTTATTCCTTATTTGGCCTGTTTATAGACCAAGAAGCTTCTACCCTCATTTTGGCAATCTCTGAATAACAACTTGAATTCAGCCATAAAAGACCAGCATTTATTACCTTAAATTAGTCATTATCCAATTTAATTATTGGAAACATCTTCCTAATAGTCTTATGTCAATGAAAGGGATAATGTATCTTCTTTTTAAAGCCCTCAGGTTTTGTTCTAGAATGCATTACAAGTAAACAATTGACAGGGGAAAAATTGTATTTCCTGAATAATAATAAAAGAACAATAACAGGACATGTCATATTTTCAAAACAGACATGCTTTTTCTGTATCTTGCATATTAAACTGACAACTTTATATTTATTAAATATTTTATTTGAATAAGTGTGATTATATACACAGGGAATTTGTCACCGGTGCAGTAGTCTCAGTGTACATGCAAAGTAACAGAATAATAATAATAATCACAATAATAATCACAATAAGAGGGGAAATGTAAGAAAGGAGGATAAATAATAATAATACTACAGTCCTACTACATGGGTAAATATCCTTAGACATACGACAGTACTTGGGAATTAGGTGTTTGGCAGTGTGATGACTCGAGGAAAAAAAACTACCTCTGTGTCTAGTTGTTTGGCTTGCAATGCCCCCTTTTTAGGGGCATTCCAAAATGAGGAGTTGAAATAGTTTATGTCCAGGATGTGAGGGGTCTGCAGATATCTTCTCAGCCCTCCCTTTGACCTGCACAATATACAGGTCGTCTATGGCAGGCAGACTGGTTGCAATTGTTCTTCCTGCAGTCTTAAGAATCTGTTGAACTATCTGTACCTGTCCCCTTTGCTTGCTGTACCAAACCAGACAGTTATAGAAGTACAAACAACAGATTCAATAATTCCTCTGTAAAACTGCATCAACAGCTCTTGGGGCAGTCTGAACTTCCTGAGCTGACGTAGGAAGAACATTCTTTGTTGTGCCTTTTTAATGATGGTTCTAATATTAAGTGTCCATTTCAAGTCCTGGGAGAGTATAGAATCCAAAAATTTGAAGGACTTTACTGCTGATACTCTGTTGTTGAATATGGTAAGAGGTGGTAAAATGGAAGGGCTCATTCTAAAATCCACTCTCATCTCTATACTTTTAAGCATATTCAGCTCCAGACTGTTACAGTTGAATCACAGGGCCTGTTATTCAACCTCCTGTCTATACGCAGCTCATCACCATCTTGAATAAAACTAATGGCTTTCTTTTCTTTCTTTCTTTCTTTCTTTCTTTCTTTCTTTCTTTCTTTCTTTCTTTCTTTCTTTCTTTCTTTCTTTCTTTCTTTCTCTTTCTTTCTCTTCCTTCCTTCCTTCCTTCCTTTCGCTATAAATTGAGATGGTTTTATATCAGTGAATATGACCATGACATGTTATGGTCCAGAAACTATCATGAGATTCTATTTTAAAGGTATTTATTAAGTTTAGGAACTAATGATATTTATTTGGTATGTATTTATACCTAGGTAAAGTATAAAAACAGTAACATTACAATATTGTGTGTGTATGTAAAATCAACACAACAAACATTATGAACACTGTTATAATTTGAAATTAAAAAGCAACATATTAAGGACCTTTTTGAACCTTTAAAAAAGGGTCAATTCTGAAGAGTAGGAGCAAATTGGGAACATGCTCTGAAGATGTGAGATCGCCATTTTGATCCAAGGAAAAACTAAGTGGCCTGATTGAAAGGTGAATTATTGAGTATACAATATGAATCTTAGTCAATTTACTCAAATAACTGAATGTTCTCTACTCAGGGCTCAGAAGATCACCCATATCAGTTTGAACGGATAATGTTTCAGAAAGCCCAGCTAATGTAGAGAATTGGTGGTGGTGGTGGGGGAAATAAAGGTGAGATTTAAAAAAAATCTAAGAAATAAATCAGGAAATGACCAGAGAGTCAACAAAGCCTGTTAATAAATTACTGCATATGTTGGTGGTCCAAATGAGACACAGTATTTAAACTGGAACATCTGCTTGAGTAATTCAGAATTTGTGTAGGCATCAGAGATATTGTTTATTTCGACCTCCTTTAAGTGTCCCAGACAATATATGACCAAACTGAGAGCAGTCCCTAGGAGTGATATTTTGGCTTTTCTCAGCAACACTGTTCTATAGGAAAGGAGAAGGAAAAGGAAGGAAATATAGCATTTCAAACTCCTGTGGCCTGCTGATGAAAGATTTCCCCTTCGGTTCCTTCTGCCCCCTTGGTTGCTTTATTCTTCTCCTGTTTCCCCCTCCAGTATCTCTTTCCTTTCCCCTCTCCCCTGTACTCTCTGTCTTCCATTTTCTACAAAATGGACTTTTCATGTCTGCTATCCTATTTTGTTTTCTATTATCAGAAGCAGGCAAAGCCCACCATTAATCCTTTACCTCCACCCACCCTTTCTTCTTTTTGAATATTATTCTCCCAGCTTAAAAGAATGGAAATTGGGAAGAGAATAAAGTAAGGGAAGAATTTAACTTTTTTTTTTCCACAATAAGATCATCTATCTCTCAACTGGGCTTAAAGCTGAGTTTGGAAGAGAACCAACTGCTCTGCCTGCAGGGTAGCTTCTTTTTTTGTGGAGCTGTAGCTTTAAATGTGGACCTGACTATGGATTCTCACCTTAGGATGCAAAAACTGGTAAACACCTCTTAAGTTGTACATTGAATGTACATTGGTAACGTATATTGAAACTCCAGAAATGGAAAGATTGGCTAACAGTCTAAGAACGGGAGAAATAATAAAAAGTAACACATCTTGGAGGGGTATGTATCTGCAAAATAAAATTCTGGAAACTTCAAGCTGTGCAGAATGCAGTTTCCAGATTGTTGATTCGTACCTATTTGCTATATCATACAATACTAGCAAGTATTAATGCAGGGGTCCCTAACCCCTGGTCCGGAAACCAGTACTGGGCCGCAGCATGCCAACAACCGGGTGACACAAACAAGCAAAGCCCCATCTGTGGGATGCAGGCAGCACACAAAACCATGCCCCCTCCACAGAAAAACCTCTCTTCACCTAACTGGTCCCTGGTGTCCAAAAGGTTGGGGACCTCTGTATTCACGGGCTTCTGGTGTTTCTAAGACAAGTGAAGTTTTTAGATGTGTCTCAAACCAACTTGTACTTTCGGCCTTTGAAGTCCAAAGTCCAAAGTGCCTGCAGAGCTAATGAATTAATGAATAATAAATAATGAATTTCTCAGTTCCAACCCCATCTTTCATGCTACTTTGAATGCATTATTACTTGGTAACAAACCTTAGTTTCAGTTCAAAACAGCAGAAGCATGTATGGAGCAGAGACCAATAATGACATAATAATTTAATTACATATGTTATCAGCAAAAGGTCAAAAGTCACTGATAACAAAAAAAACTCATCCATCATGTACTTATACAGGCATATTGTGACAAAAACATTAAACATATAGATATTTATTAAAAAGAAGAGAAAGCCATAAAATAACTTCTGGCAGCAAAAAAGTAAAATAGGTGTTGGTCCTTATGGTTTAAGTAGGACAGGGAAAAACAGCAGATGCACTGATCTGGGAAAGTGCTGGTCAGGTATTACACACACACACATACACACACACACACACACACTGGAGTAAATCACTGCATATTAGCTATCCGATAGGTCAGAAAGCTGTATTAATTTTCTTTTTGATACTAAATTCTTAACTGCATTTCAGTTCAAATGAAAAAACCCCACCCCAAATTCTCTAATATAGCATGTTTTCCATTTTTATACCCCACTTCTCTGAATAATATTACGTTCAAATAAGCAATAGACTTTGACTTTGACGCAATTCTCACTTAAGGAATAAGGATTCTATTATTACAGACAAATATCCATACCCCTTCCATAAATAATCAACTCTCCCAACACTTAAAAGTTTGCAAGAAAACCATTGGGAATTATTAATCTACTTACTTTATATTTATTATTATATTCATTACAGTCAGTTCTTTGGATTAGCATTCTCTCATCCCCATCTGTTTTTATCCTAAGAAGACATCCTAAAAACTCACATAGTTGGAGGGAAGATGTTACAAATAAGGACCTGAACTTTGGGGGAAAGCCACTGATTTATTTACTAGGATGGTAGTAAGGGGAGGTTTATGTATCTGTGCCCAAAGCTTCTGGATTTTTTTTTTAAACAATAAATGTTCCCCACACATCATAGGATGGGGAATTATTCAGAAGCTGCTTCTTGATTTTTACACTTCCTGCACTGACCATTTGACTATATGATATTGCTGTGATGCACGATTATTCCAAGAAATGCCGCTAAGAGGAAATAGTTTCTGACAGTTTTTACTGTAAAGCCAAAGAAAAGGAAAAGAACCCTGGCTTCCTTGCGTATTTTGAAAAGTGAGCTGATTTTTTTTACCCCCTGCTGGTTTTTATCCTGCTTTGGGTTTTACTGGGAGCCAAAGGAACCAGACTGCCTCCTAGCAAAGTAAACTGCAAAATTATTTCATATACTGAATTATAAGATATTTTTTAATCCTTAAGATACTTCAGAGAATGATACTGGAAATATCCCCAAGAGCTGTATGCTTCAGGGTTTAAATTGCCATTCCTTCTGAATAATCTACACTAATTAAAAGCTGGGAGGGGAATAGGAGAGAGAGAAAATATACTTGAAAATGTTACTTTTAAATATTCAAGCATTAGAAAATTAGCACCAAGAAATGGAGGGAAAAAAACAAATTAATAGGACCTTTTAAAAGTTTTCATTAATAATTAAGAAAATAAATACACACAGACACATACACACATGAACTTATATAGAGAGGTAGCAAACATAAAATGAAAATGTAACATTTAATTATTGGCACATATTAGCACAGACTCCAGGGAGCTCATCACAACATTGCAAGGTCCAGGTTCATGAAAATTTAAGCAATTATGTTGAAAGTTATGTTAATTTGTCCTTTGTTTTTTCCCTTACAATCTAATTTATTTCAAAGTACTTAGGAACCAAAGTGAAATATATTGATCCTGCCTTATATAATGCATTATATTGAAGCAAAGACTTTTGTGCAACAAAAATAAAATATATTCTCCTGTGATAAAGTCCTTTTCAACAGTCTCAAATTTCCACCTGAGGTCTCAGAAAAATGATTAGATAACTAATAAATGCTTTTCTGACTACTACACCAATTAATGGATGCAATATCCCAATTCCAAAGAGGAAAATATATTGAGAGGTTAGTGTACAATTGCTCGTATAAAATGTGGACTTCGATAGCAAGATTTCATTTTTATGGAAATAAAATCAGAAGCTTTGTTTAGAATTAAGGTATCTTTGAAGTCATAATTAGAATCCTTAAATGTAATAATACTCTGATTTTCTTAAACAGTCATAGTTTGGAAGATGTTGGATAATCAGATGATATCTTTGCCTTAAAAAATTCCCAGGAAGAACAAATAGTTTGTATAATCATAATGTTATCCTGAACACTATTTGTAAGTTATACAGAAAACATAGCACATGTAGGTCCATGAAATCTAGATATAATTTTAATTCAAAACTCACAATCCTTACTCCTTTCCATGGACTCCACGAATAGCAAAATAACTACTGTACAGTGTAAGCCAAACTTCTCGAATCATTTTCAAAGGGTGCACATCCCATTCCCCATTCCCAAATAGCATATTGTGAGAGATGTGATATTGTGAAGTGGAAGACTGTTAAAGAGCCTGAATTTCTGCTCCACTGAGGATCTTATTTACTACCTCTTTGAGGATTCACTGTTCCAAATGAGCCACCTGCCTAGGTGTCTATACTGGAGAAGGCATAATTATTATACCCCACATGATTTGAGTTTTCAAGTATTCTCTGTGCAGAATTATCCAAGACTTTCTTGCTGCAGAAGAGGCTGGTGGGATTCAAATATGTAAACAAACGGTTCTCAGTGTGGATACCGCTTCCGGAAGTCCATTCTGGGCCTGGGCAACAAAAAATTAGCTACGGGTTCTGCCGAACTGGTGTGAACCGGCTGAATCCCACCACATGGCTGCTCTCATCTGCACATTTTAAGATGATTCACACTTCTGGGCTTATTGCCATCTGGTTCAGCAGATTCTAATGACTCATGGAAAATACAAAACATAGACTTGAAGTGGATCATCCTTGCTCCTTCACTCACTTCAGGTTCACTATTTGGAATATGAAATGAACTTCAGAGTTTAATTCAATTTAATTCAGATAAAATTATGATTATTACCTCCATGTTTGAGAATTTAACATTAAAAATGACCTTTTCATTACAACTTCAAACATCATACCAGGACAGATAACGTTGAAGGATTTTCCCTTTTTTTTTTTTAAAAGGGCATTCTGACTTTTTAATTACTTTGATTCCTTGCAACAGCAGCCTATTATATCATTGTTTACTCAGATGGAATATGTTCCTAGAGTCAAAGAATGCTAAGAAATTCATTAGCGTCGCTGCTTTGATGTCATGTGGATTCCAGAACTTCTAGCACAATTTAAGTGGGAGAGCTGCCTTTTGTTTATAACTTCTAAAAAGAACCTTCTCAATCTTCCTGCACACATGCTCTCTGAAAACAGAAGTCATGCATTTCCCTCTGCATGGTTTCATGACTTATGGTTTTATTTTCAACACTGTAATTTTGGATGGAACCACATGGTTTAAATTTACAAGGCACACTAAACAGATCACACACTTTTCAAGATGGTGTTTAAAATTTTTTTGTTCTTTCTTTCCTAAGACTCTGAGCTGTCTCATGCATTATATTTATTACCAGTAGTTAAGGTGCCACAGTATACTTTGTTTTTGTCCCTATTGTTTTAATACTATTTCCCCTCTTTAGCTAGGTGCATATACTGTATACCACATGGAATAGCACAAACAGAAATAATAGGAAACCACACTCTCTTTTTAAGCAGCTTTTAAGGTCTGTTCAGTGTCATGGTTCCAACAGATGAAACTCTTCAAAGAACTTTGAGGCATTGTTTACCTGAAAGGATCTTTTATTCGAGAAACAAAGTATCGGCACTAAATAGTTGAAACCAAAAACTAAATTCCCCATCCCCTAGGGACAAAGTAACAAAGCACAATTCCCTCCTCCAATAAACAATCATAAGTCACATTCCCCAATTAGCTTGAAGCACGGGCTTTCTCCCCAGTTCTCCAGCCCACCAAAACTCTATCAACTCTGGGCCCAATGACCTTGTGTTCCCAACGGCTGAGTTATTATTGTTAGCACTAGCTAGACTCTCATCCACATTCTTCCTCCCAGCATCAACTAACTCTAAAAGCAATAGAGGAAAATGGCTGCATTTCCATCTGTTGTCAAAGCAAAAACATCCGATGTTAGCAGCGTTGACATTGAGATCTTTTGAAATCAAAGATTAAGAATATGGGGGAGGATCATGCCATTCTCTTTCTCATTCACATACATTCACACATACCTATGCTAATACTTTCCCATGTATGATATATGCAGACACCCATTCTGACATCTATTCGTCATATGGTCTGCCACAAAGACTCATCAACATGGATAATTACACACCTAACCTCAATACATAAATGAAGACACTCATGCAAAGCAATCAGATGTCTTCTAAAGCAAATTGCAATGTAAAGGAAATTGGGGATATGTTAACTCTTCTTCCCAAAGCTGTGATCCATTACTTCCTATTCCAACATTTGTCTGATGTATTACAAGTAGTGTAAGAAAATATCCAGTTTCTAGAGAAGGCAACCAAATAAGAAAGGGGACGTTCTACCTTTTTTTTTTCAGAAGTGACACCTTCCTCTTCCCACTCCATTCACTCCCTTGCATGGGAATTAGACTTTGAAAAAGCCACTCACTGAAACTAATGTAAGTCTTCTCTTCTTCTCCAAGATTAATTCTGGCATGGGTCCTTAAGGAGGTGAAGCCATGGGTCAGGTGTGGAAGTATCCAGCCCACATATTTAGTGACTGACTCAGGATACCCCTATTTTGAATCCCACCCCTGCCATGTATTCTTTAGGGAAGCTCCCAGCTACAGCTTCTTCACAAGCTTCAATGGTAATTTCCTTATAAGATTGTTTTAAGAATTCAGAAACAATGTGTGTGAAATGCTTTGAGTGCTATATAAATTCTACATATATTAATAATGTTGATATTTCATACGTTTGTACCAGAATAAGACTGTAATTTCTATACACTGACCAGGAAGTAATCCTCACTAAACAGAATATATGGTTGTCATTTCTAGTCGGTAAAAATTTAGATATGGGGGTTGGGAGGGTGGCAACCCAGGTTAGGATTGACTGTATCTCTGTGTATCATCTAATGGTTGCCCAGATTTCTATAGCCCAAGTTTGGCAATTTACTTCTGAATGAATCTGCAGAAAATTGGGTTTTAAATCTAAGCTTTTTAGGTTCCCACAGTATTATTGAAAAACAAAGCAAACTGTGATGAACATGAAAAGTAAATAAATTTCTCTTAAAACATAATCTTCATATATGATAAATACAAATGTAAGCACAGATAATAGGTATGTTTAAATATATATGTCATATGAATATACTTGTTAGGAAACCAGGATCAGCTATAGTCGAAGGAAGAGGCACTATGTATGCTACTTTGCGCTTCCAAACATAAGACAGGATATATTATTTTGGTATGTCATGACTTGCCTTTTATTACTTTTTACAATATATATTTCACATCTCTTGTAATTTGCCATGCTATTTGGTTGTTGTATTGCATGTATTGACACCATCCATAGCAAACAATGTAAAATGTGAAACAGCCTTTATAGCCCAGGATGACTTTCTCAGTACTGGTAATTAAATTTCTGTTACTTGTTTTATTGCTGCTGAAGTGCTGTGTTAGTTTTCCGCAATTTTTGTTTCATTTAGTAACTACTTCATATACAAAGAAGTAGGTTTACAATGCACTCTTGGTAATTGCTTTACAATTTCCCATTGCTCCCCTATTATGCTATACGTAGTTATATGTTCTGTTCTGCAATTTGATTTTGTTCAATAACTTATATTAACTTTATTATATTACATAGTGTCAGATTGATGTTTGATCTTACAGGGCTGTTATCTCTGCTGTTGATAGACAGCTACCAATCTTGTTGGTATCAAATTTGTATGGGGGAATTATATAGTCAGCCTTCCACCTGGATATATAGGCCAATTAATTCCTATAGGGTTCACTCAGTGGTAAAACAACCAATTAAATACATTGTTCATCAGGATGATCTCATCAGTGTTCTTGAATTTTATCACCAAATGTTAGACTGCAGCGAAAGGTCTGTTGAGAGATATTTATGCACTCTAACCTTGTGTAAACATAGATGGGCTTTTTCTAGAACCCATTTAATGTGCTTCCTTACACACTAATACCGCAGGGGGTTGATTTAATAAGATTCCTTATCCTCAGAGACATTGCCCTTGTAACTATAGACAGGTTAAAACTCTTTCCTACATTTTCTTAACAGTGGCCTTTATATGATATCCATACATGTGCTGCATTTCCAGATTTGCGGGTCACAGAGATAACTTTTATATTCATTATTTTTTAAGAATGTTAATTCTTCAATCACTTTCTGGGTTGCCAAATACTTTTACTAAGCCACGTAACTGCATAAAATTTTGACTTAGATATGTTGTTTATTGTTTTAGGATAATCTTTTGGTAACGCATTTGCTGTAGCAATAGCTTTTTTCTTATTTGAAATTTGGGTTAAAATTCATCACAAAATAATCAATTATATTATATAGTTTATTATAAATACATGATACAGTGTATAGTGTAGTATATTTCGGTATAATAAAGTATACATTAACATTTAGCAATTAAAAAAGAATATCTATTGGAATTTGGGGAGGAGTGGCTGCCTAATAAAGTAGGAGAGGCTAGTCTACTGGGCATCTTCCATAACTAACCATTCAGCAGCTTTTTCCCCCCAAGCTAAATCTACCATTAAAACAAGTCTGTAGGACAGCTGATCCATGGAGTGAGGAGGTGTCTTGTAAAGTAGGAAAAATAAAAGGGGATGATAGGAAGAGATTTTTGGTTTTAATGATCTGATCTGCAACGAAATACTGAATAAATTGCTCTAAAAAGAATATGTCAATGACATCAACTCTGGCAGCAGGAAGGGCATGTTGCAGATCCCAATGGTTAAGGAATTGCTACTGGCAATACCTAGGAAGAGGCCCTTCTCTGCCTTTCCCCTACGGAACATCTTACGCCCCAGAGGAGAGGTGACTCCCCCTTTTTTCTGGTCTTTCTTCCTAAAGAGCGTTAAAACCTGGTTCTGCCTACTGACATGGAGGTCTAAGAGTGATATACAATTTTGGAGATGGTTGGTGGCTTGAGGGAGCTCTCTCTGTCTTTTTAACTTTTGAACCTTTAATCTTAACTTTGTTTTTAATTTGGTGTTAACTCTGTTCTGAATTCTGTTTTTAACTCTGTTTTGAATTCTATTTTTAAATACCTTTTTACATTGCTGTGTGTCTTTTATTTGTAAGCCACCCAGAGTCACTCAGGTGACAAGAGTGATATAGAAATTTGATACAAATAAAATAATAATAATAATAATAATAATAATAATAATAATAATAATAATAATAATAATAATAAAATAACTCTCTACTGAAAAAAATGGAATTATCTAGAATAAAATTATGATAAATCATTGTGGCCTTTGCACATTTAGTTAGTAACAAGTCAACTATTCAGGACATTCTGAAAGAAAACCTATCTCAGCCTATATGGACTTTGGGGAATGAATATATTAATATTCCATACAATATTTACTGTTACAAAACGAGAAAGAAAAAGGAACATATCAGAGCAATTATGAGTTTATTTGCTGAAAACAGTATGGAAAAGACATCTGGCTTTATTTCTAGTCAACATTCACTCCTACTGGTGCAATTAATAAAAGTTATGCATAAATCACAGGAAGATCATTAAATCCGCTGGCTCATACTGTTAAATAACTGCCAAATTCACACTGCCCATAAAACAAATAGACAGTGTATGTGCTGACTTAAAGATTTAAGAATACTTGTGGATTCTGTGGGACTGTTATACACCCGCTTGCCTCTCAGTTCAGTTTCATATTGAGCCTATGAGGTCAGCAATTTAGAAACAGAACCAATTACAAAAATCGTCTGTCTGCCCCAGAAACAAGGGAAGCGTGGCACTTCATTTTTGAAAATCATTTCACAAGCTTAAGTGGAGCCCTTTAAAAGAATAAATCACAGAAGTAATTTAAATCTGCAGTGCCAGACTGAAAGATGACTTGGAAAGCAAGTGTTCCTAAAGGAATGGACAATGCTATTAAACAATATGAACTCAGAAACACATAGCCAGAAAGTGGAAATATGAAGAATATTAAATTCATGCAGCAGATTAAAGTAACTACTTTTGCCATTCAGTTTTGAGAGCATTAATGACCCGGAACTGTGGTGCAGATATTGGCAATAATCCAGTTTTCAAGAGGAAAACCCCTGAATTTTGCTAGTTCAAAATGTTTGGAACTTAATAACAATGACTGTAACTCTAGGTTTATATTTGATTTGCCCAAGATCTTCAACTCTGTTAACTTGTTCATTCATTCATCTATTCCAAACATAATTCTACTCTCAAAGTAGATGGGGCAGTGAATACTTTTATGGTTAGAATTCAAAAGAATCAATCAGAGCAAAACTAGAACAATCTGGTGAATTAATGTAGTTTAGTATAATGTTTGCTGAATGTGAGAAAATAGATGGAGAAATTTTAAAACATGCAAAAGCTGCTAGTATGTGGTCTGTTGCAAGGAATGACCATTTGTTGAAAGAAACAAAAATGGCTGCATAAAAAGTCATACTTTCCCCCACTTTGGCATATGGAAGTAAAAGAATGCTACATTAGGTTAACTTAATAGTAAATTAAATGTGGTGGAAATGTGTTACTTAAGAAGTGTGTGTGTGGCAAGACAAGGAAATGAAATTAAGTATGAATGTGGGCTGAGTACAAAAAGGACCGACTAGTGTGAAAGAAGTATCTTAAAGTAGTTTGATCATTTAGAGAGAATGAATGAGGATCAAACTGCACAAAAAATATATGAAAGAAGAATCAATGGGTCAAAAGGAAACTGAGAAAGCCATCATTGGATGAAGTTGATGAGATCCTTTAAAAGAGAGGGTTGAGAAGTTTTAAGAACAAAAGGCAATGCATGAAGGAGTGTTTGGGTATGATAGAAGCAAGGATGGTTTGCAAAGACAGAAGCATAGGGAGGAATGTGTGGAATGGAGATATTGTAAACTAAGTTTAGTTATACTTCTTTTGTGAATTGCTTTGGCTTATTATTTCCCACTACTTTTTTGTGGTTTGCATAATATTGCTTATTCAAAAGAGGAATAGTGTGATGGATAAGTATGCATGCTTCAGATGGAATCTGATAGATTAGGTTGGCATAGTGATTAGAGTAATCTTCTCTAGTATCCTCCAGAGACCTTGGACCATAATCAGATTTAAGTACTTACACATTTGCTACAAAGAATTAGACCCAAATCCCTATTCAATAAATAAAAAAAAATCCTTTGGTGGGATCAGCCCTGTTATGATCTTTTTGCCTAAATCTACCTCATGATGAAGCTAGGAGGGGCAAAAACAGGATATTTATTCCCTGAGCTGAGATAAAAATTATAAAATTATTAACTATTAGAATTACATATATATGTATATGTACACACACACACACACACACACACACACAAGGGGAAGAGAACCTGTGGCTCAGTGACTAAATCACTGCCTAGTATGTATAACTTTCCAGGTTCGAATCCCATAAAGGGTATGGCTAACTGATGAAGGCAAAAAAGCCAGAAATGGTCCATCTTAGTCTCCCAATTTAATTCTTTACTCTTTGTCAGAAAAAAAGAAATATATATCTAGTTCCCAGCCCAGAATTTGATAACTTTCATCATTTAGAATTAAAAGCAGCTTTTCCTGCTTAAATTAAAAAGAACTTAGTATAGCAACAATCATTGGGTGATTTTTCCTCTTGTTGGGGCTAAATCCTACAGGTGACCAGCTCCTGAGTATTGCTATAATTGTGAGTTTATCTAAAGGAGTAACATGTCCAGTGGTGGGATTCAGCCAGTTTGCACCACTTCGGCAGAACTGGTAGCTAATTTTTTGTTGCCCACGCCCAGAACTGACTTCTGGAAGCAGCATTCATACAGAGAACCAGCTGTTCACATATCTGAATCCCACCACTGAACATGTTTCTTTCCTTTGGCCCCAGGTGGCATCTACTACTACCATGTTTTTTCCTTTCAGCATTACTTCTCTCAGAATGAAGTCTAAGATCCTTCCCATAATTTTGCCCCATCCTGTCTTTTAAATTCAAATTTTAATGTCATGCTAATGCCTATCTATTTATATGTTTAATGTTCATTGTTTTAGCTGAAAGCCCTGAACCAGCAGTTACAATATTAGTGAAGTATAAGCATTCTGCTTCTCCTCATCCAGTTCTATTTTCTTGCTTTCCAGCCCATGTTACCCAAGACAATGGAGGATGTAAAATAGAATTTGTTGCCCCTGTTTCACATTAAAGTTGACTGTAGTCATAGTAAACTTATCAACAAGTAAAAACATTTATAGTAGTATAGGCACTACAAGAGATGAAAGAGCAGGGACTGAGATCTGTTCAGCTCTTACTGGTTGCTTTGACCACTGGAGGCACAACCCTTTCTCCTTGGTGATTGTTGGATTGCCTCCCTGGAATGACATGACACTGGAAAAACACTAGATCAAGATTTTGTGCTTCCTGTTTCTCAGTAAACAGTTGGCAAAGTACCATTCACTGATGGTGGGAGTGAAGTAAAGACCAGCTATAAGCCACCCAGAATTACCTGGAGGTAAGATTGGAGGCCTATAAATTTTATAAACAAACAGATCAGCCAAGTCAACTTCTTTTACCTCAGTCAGTAGCAAACTTTGTTAAACTGATTGTCTACAGTAGCTGTAACTTAGAACAGTCTAAAACTGGGGAAATAATTAAAGGGCTAACCAAGGACTTAGAAATTATTAAGAATATAGGCAATTCCAAACAGGATCATTGTTTGTAAAATTAAGATGTCCAGGTTTGATAAATTCAATATTTCCAGATATTGAAGAAGTCCTTTAGGTATTGCTCCAATGGCTCCAGTCACGATTGATATAACAAATAATTTCTTTTTCCATAAGCATTCAACTTCAGTCTTCAAGTACTGATAATCTGTAATTTTTTCCCATTTTTTCCTAAATCCTATAGCCACCCAGAATACCAACATCATTGAAGCAGACTTTCTTCTTTTCAATAACTGTTATATCAAGTTATATAAACAAGGTGTCTGTTTGAATCTTAAAGTCCTATAAGAATTTGTTGTTGTTGTTCATTTTCCAATTAAGCCTTCCTAATGTGATGGTCCCAGTAATTTTTATTACATTCAAATCCAAACCTTAGCAAAGTTAGCAACTAAATCATGCTGCTGCTTATAGTCAGTTTGTGAAAGTTTCTTGCAGCTGCTGATCAAATTGTCAATTGTTTCATCCTTTTTACTACAAAAGCAACATTTGCTGTTGTTTGTTACATGTTGAATTTTTGCCTTGATGCAATTGATTGACAACTTTTGTTCTTGAGCTGTTAAAATAAAGCCTTCAGTTTCTTTCTTTAATACTCCTGATCTTAACCAATTCTATGCAGGCTTTTTTTTATCAGCTTTCCCTTCTATAGCCTTCAACTACTGACCATGCATTGGCTTTTTCTTCCGGTTAATAAATTGGTTTTCAATTATTTCTTTTCTATATTCACTCCTCACTTTTGTTGTTTTCAAGAGCTTTCCTTCACTGACTTCTTTCAGCAAGAGTTCTTAGTTTTTCTTACTATAGTCATTCAGTCATTCATTTCTTCCTCCACTGTTTGTTTCACCTGCAAAGTCTTCTACCCTCTTTAGGTCTTGGCAAATATAACTGATCAATATCACTTTTGGGATGCAAAGCATGGTGTATTGTCATTAGTTTTCTTCTCTTCTGATCCAAGTTATCAAGTTCCATCTGAGCCCAGTCAACTATTCCTGCTGTATATCAAATAACAGGGACTGCCCAGATATTAATTGCTTTAATGGCATTTTTCACTATTTAGCTTTGATTATTATTATTAAGTGGGCTCTGCCCACTTCACCATCATAGCTCACCCACTTGGCATTCAACTTGTGGAAAAAATTGCTTGATACTCAATTCATGAAAAGTTGCCTAGACACGGTTGCCTAGACACTGCTAGACACAGTATTCTGTGACAGCCAAACTTTTCCACTGGCTGAACTTAGCATAATTTATCATTTTATTTTGGATTAAATGCATAATACATTGTTCATATGAAACTTTCACCATAGCAGGAAAGATACATATTTTTTTAAAAGAACTAAATAATCATAGACAATTGTTTTCTTTTTATAAAATAATTTTAAAAAGGTATTTTAATGCTTTATGCATCAATAATTTCTTATTAGCTTTATCTTAACATTTTTTAAATATGTAAACTAATTGATACAGTATTTGCTTACCACATCTTTTATCACCTGAGACTGCAGGGAAATATCTAACACTCCAAACTAGTATGCTAAGCATGAAAAACTAAGCATTCAAATGACCTTTCTCTACAAATAAGGATAGTATAAATGTGCATGCTCGTATTTAATGGTGTTTTAATGTTGATTTCAATTGGCCAGATATCTGACGTGCATAATAACCCCAGTTCCTAAAAAGTCTTGCTGTTATTTATCTCTTTAGATATTTGTAGGAGGACTTGAAATTGATTTGAAAATAAGAAACTATAGACCTGCTCTTTCCTCATCTGTTCTTGACCCAGGTACTAAGGACCATGTCGCTTAAAGATGGAATTCCTGGTTCCAATTGCTGTCCTAACCCAAGGACTACCTACAGTATAACTCCAATTTCCCTTGCAAGGAGTGGGGACTGTTGTTGTAGAAGACTAGGCAATGGGCAATATTTTTTTATGGCAAGATATTGGCTGATATGTCCTGGTATTGTGATGTGTTTTAAAGATAACAACTAATAATTAAAAATTGGTTTGAAAGTCATCTGGTAGCCAAAGCAGCAAAATTATAATAGGTGTTATTTCACATTGGTTGGGTTGCCTGGTCAATACTCTGGTTGCTACATTTTGTATCAATTGCAGTTTCCATGTCATTTTCAATGGCAGCTTCACATAAAGTATACTATAGTACTCTACCTAAGCCTAATCAGAATATGAATTAGCATTACCAGAGCAACCCTAACATACCAGCCAAAGTGACCCTGGTCAAAAGTTTCACTTATTTCTTGAGCAGGAACTGAGAATTCAGGAGGATTCCTTCAGAGGAAGTGTGGCCCAATCTACAATAACTATCCAGTTTGTTGTTATTGGGATATCCAGCTATATTGTAAATTGTGATGGTAGTTCTACTGGGTGGCTATCAAGGCAAACTAAAAAATAATTGAGAGTTTAATGGAAGCTACCTTTTGGCAAGTAAGATTAAATACATCCCTGGCAGAAAGAGCCATTGTGCTAATATATATAGATGTGCACCAAGTATCTTAAACTCAATTATATAGTACCAACAAATTCCTATATTCATTTACTCAGAATTAACCTCACATAATACAACAAAACTTCCCAAGAAAGTTTACCTTAGATTGTAAACTATAACTATTTCTATCCTGGATCTTCTTTTGAAGGAAGATATATATCATTTACTTAAAAAGTTCACTATTTTAACCGCTCCATAGCATTAAAAATGATTTACGTCAGGTTATGATCATACACATTCTTTTTATTTATGAAATATCATTAGTAACTGTGGAACAGCTAATCCAAAATTGGATTTGTAGAATTTTTCCTGTATTATCATGATATAAAGATTAATTGCTTTTCATTACATATTGACTCTACCATCTGCACAGATGCTATCTTCCCACAGTACATAACTCTCAGCTGAGACTAACTCTCAGCTCTAACCCCTCCATCAAAGGAATATTATGTATCATCTACTGGTGGATGAAATTCTAGAGAGTTAATTCAGGACAGCTAAGAATTGGATTAGCCAAGTAGCCAGTTGAGATCTATAATTAGGATCCACCATGTTTGCTCTGTATACCTGCAAAAACTTTGTCAAGAAAGAGGAGATTTGCTGTTAACAGAAATAGGTGAAATTTATTGGAGGAAAACATTTCTCCTACAAGTCAAACAAGTGAGACTTTCTGACACACTTATAAATACTATCACTGTTCATTCTGTTCACCTCCTCCATATGATATGAAGGGATATGAGCAGTGGTGGGATTCAGCCAGTTCGCACCACTTCGGCAGAACTGGTAGCTATTTTTTTGTTGCTGAGATCCAGAATGGACTTCCAGAAGCAGCATCCACACAGAGAACCGGTTGTTCACATATTTGAATCCCACCACTGGATATGAGGTAATCCACATGATCATAGTTTTGCTTGAGATAGGAGAAGCCAACATGAACAGGCTCTCTGGTACACAATCCACTGTACTTTTCTTTTTCACTTTTCATGTTTTTCAAGCATGTGAACCTGACACACAAAAAACTGTTATACAGAAAAATATCCTTTGGGAAATTGTTGAAAGCACAATTGCTCAAACATAGAGCAATCAGAGAGATTCTAACAGTTATTAATTCACCAACCAGCCTGTGCAATATAACTTTTTAAATTTGTTTGATTTTTATTTTGCAGAAGTTTAAGCAGAAAATAAAAGCACACTAACATTTAACAAACTTTTGTATAGGATTAAGACATCAAGTGAGAAACTGGGAGACTGTGAGTTCTTAGTCTCTTCATTCCTTAGGCACAAAGCCAGCTGGGTGGTCCTGAGCCAGCCATACTCTCCCAGCCCTAGGAAGCGGGCAACAGCAAACCACTTCTAAAATCTTGCCAAGAAAACTACAAGAACTTGACCAGGCAGTCACTAGGAGTCAGAACTGATTCAAAACTGCACGCCCCACCCCAAAAAAATGTAACAAATTCTCTTCTGTATAAGAGTATGTAATGTTATAAACCAAATATATTGAAAGCACCGAAATAAAGTTC
This sequence comes from Protobothrops mucrosquamatus, assembly GCF_001527695.2. NCBI lineage: Eukaryota > Metazoa > Chordata > Lepidosauria > Squamata > Viperidae > Protobothrops > Protobothrops mucrosquamatus. The sequence continues at coordinate 869,030 of NW_015386435.1, forward strand.
CTGTCTGATGATTTCCACAAAGAATATATATGCAGAGGAAATATTGTATTACTACCAATCTATGAGTTTGAGCTAAATTGGAATTAACAATCCTTTAAAATACAAGAATGCTAAAGTAAGGCTATCAAAATCTGTGTTACAAAACTCTAGACAACGACTAAATGTCAACAAAGAGATATAGAAAACTCTGACTCAATAACAAGGCAGCAAAGAACTAGAACTTTCTGTCTCCTTTTGCTATCATCTAGTATTGGTCCAGACTTTATGCAGTCCAGGTCTGGTAGCCTTAATTAAGGATGCCGATGAGCTTTTTTTTATTGTTCAGCATTTGTATTAATTTAACTTCAGAGCACTTGAAACAGCTGGGTTTTTTTTCCTGCCATCTGTTAGATAAGATTAAACCTATCTTTATACCAGATGAAATTTAAGATTATTTGTAAAAAAGAGCGTACAATTTAATGATAACAGAATCAGTCCTGTTATTCTAACAGCCACTTAACACACAGTCCTATATATTGTGCATTCCTTATGTAATATGTTTAGTCTGGGAATTTAGAAGACAATTGCTTGAAATTTGGTAATGTGTAGCTGAAAGTTCATTTTCCAACAGCTCAGATCTTACAAGTTCAATTAATCACATCCTCATTCTTTGCAGATTGATAAATTGTCAAATTTCCCTTGGAAGAGTTTTGGGATGTAAAAAAAGCCATCCACAAATTTTAGAATTACCTTCAAACCAGAACATAAAAGATTGGTGCTAAACCATTAATCCTCTTCAGCTCTGTATGAATCAGGTGCAGAGTCTGCACTATCCTTTGCAGGATTGATCCGAGTTTGATTATCTCTTAACTGTCAGATCTGGTCACAGTCTGAATGAAGGAAATCTTAATTAATGCACTGGTATTGTGGCAAATTGTTCAAGATCATAGGACTAAGTGCTACCCAGTCAACAATTGTTTCCTCCCAAATCTGGTTAGCTATCTAATTACACGTTTTTAAGCTAGCCTTCTCTGCAATTAGTCTATTATTGTAATGGGCTATCTTGAGGAACAGGAGGAAAAGCCATAACCAAGAAAATGGTTGGATAACAGAAATCTGAGTCTAAACAGAGATGTAATTTGAGAAAATGTCTTAGATTTAGACTCTCCCTAGTTCTTTTGTGGATAAAGGCAGTTGTTGTAACCCTATAATAAAGCTAGTTTTAGTATTCATAACTTTGGGTTCCATATCTGATCTTCCTCGGTGGGCTGATAATTATCATGCATTTTGGTACTGAGTTCTGTGTTGTCAACACATTGCCCAAGCACTTCTTCCAATGTGTGCTTCAGAGACATAATCCTTGTTTTCTATATTAAGTTCTAGGCATGCTACATTTGATCTTAACTCAAAGGCTAAGAAGCACTACAAATGTTTAATATGATTGGTTTGGGTACTGTCTTTTTAAGAGGCAGACCAGAAGGTTTAGCATGCACAACCCATATAAATGAACTGAAAGGAACCCAGTAAGAATAATAAGAACTTCAGAAAAAATAAATTTGAGATCTCACGTATGTTTCTCCAATATAGGACTATACTGTGGGTGTGTTTTTTATTGTCCTGAAGGCTGGCCTAAAATCAGTGGTGGGATTCAGCCGGTTCACACAACTTCGGCAGAACCGGTAGCTAATTTTTTGTTGCCCAGGCCCAGAATGGACTTCCAGAAGCGGCATCCACACAGAGAACTGGTTGTTCACATATTTGAATCCCACCACTGCCTAAAATTATGTTGCTTACCAAATCTGCTCTGCAATACAATGCAGTACAGTACTTTGTCTTTCAAGTTTGCCAATGGCCTTATCTTGAATTTGCTGCATCTTCCAAATGTATAAATATATAAATTGTAGAATAATCGAAACCAAGTAGCTATGTTTCCTGGCTTTTAGCGGACTTGAAGAGAAAATGTTTTACAAATGAAAAATTGAGCAACAAATGCAAAAATGTAAGTCTCTTATGTCTAATCATAAAGGATCATGATTAAAGGAAACTCAGATCTAAGGTGACTTGACAGACAAAGAGCACTGAGAAAACTATAC
>NW_015386436.1:0-10336 GCF_001527695.2 Protobothrops mucrosquamatus
AGGACTCTCTGTATGTATAAAATGTTGCAAAACAATGTGTAGCAGGTAACAGGTGAGTCCATTTATGTGCAGCATCTAAAAGAAAAATGGAGACAATTAAGGAAACGAAACCTTTTGCTGCTGAAAAGGAAGTAGAGGCAGCAGGTGGGGAAGGGGCAGGTGGGGAGGGGGCTCCACAGCAAGTTTATGCCTGGCTTTATCAAGGTGGTAAGTCATGGCATTGGCGGGTGTTGGTGGTGGTCCTCAGTGCTGGCCTTAGAGAGATGGGGGATTTTAGAAGTGAGAGATGGCCAAGGAAAGGGGAGCTCCTGAAAGGCCCTAACCCCCAGCCCTAACATGTTTCCATTCCCATACAGATGGTCCTCGACCTATGACCACAATTGAGTCCAAAATTTTTGATGCTAAGTGAGACATTTGTTACAAGCCAGTTGCCAATTTTGATCATGTTACTCTGGGGTTGCCACAAAGTTGTAAGTGTGAAAAATGTTCTTGATTCATTTTTTTCAGTGCAGTTGTAATTTTGAATGGTTACTAAAAGAACTGTTGTAAATTGAGGACTACCTGTACTGGATATGCCCCCTATCCGATGTGGGGCTTACAAAGACTAACGGCGGTGCCCCTCACCAAACAATCCGGCAAGTTCCAATCTGGGAAGCCCCCCCCCCAGCTGGTCAGTCCAGCAAGAGCCCAAAGCCTCGGAGTAGGGCGGACCCCCTAGTTGGAAGAGGGAGGGTGGACAACGCCCGCAGCTGTGTGCGCTCGCCAGCCCAGTCTGGGTCTGGAGGGCGCTAGGTTGGGGAGCGGCGTCCCTGGGCTGTTAGGCCCGGCGGGGGCTCCGCTCGCCCTCCCACCGCCCAGGGAACCGGCCGGAAAGGGGCGGCGCAGCGGGAACAGCGTCCGACCCCCGCTCCCTCCTCCTCGGCGGCGGCGCTGCTCGCCCGCATTCCGTACAGGAAGGCCGGAAGTGCCGCCGCCGCCGCGTCTTGGTGCTGCCCGCCGAGCCAGGAGCACATGCGCCCTGCGCGCCGCCCGGCCCGAGGGTGGGGGAGCGCCCCTTCCCTTCGCCCGCCTCCCGCGCTTTAAAGCGCTCCCCGAGCGCAGCCGCCCCGCCGGGCTCGCCGTGGCGCACCGACAGCCAGCGCAGCCAGCTCCGCGCCCNCCAGCTGAGCCCCGCGCCCGACGGCTCGGCCATCAACGGCACCAGCGCGGCCGAGTGAGTGGGGCGCCTCTCTGGGCAGGGAGGAAGGGAAGGAAGGAAGGAGAAAGGAGGAAGGGAGGAAGAAGTAAAGATAGGAAGGAGTGAATTAAGGAGAGAAGGAGGGAAGAGAGGAAAGAAGGAAGCGGAGGTTCTCCGGCAAGCGGCGCGTGCAGTTCTCGGGGCTGCCTGTTGCTGGAGGGCCGCGAGCGGAACCTTCCTTGCGCTTCCTCGTCTCGGTGCAGGCGATCCTTGCCGGCCACGCGCGGAGGCATCGCCCGGCTGAGCTTCTCGCGTGTGGAAAGAGTCGCCTGCCTGCCCGCCCGCCCGCCCGCCGGCTGCGCACCCCGGGGCCGCCGCGTCCCTCCCCGGCGCGGCTCTGGCCGATGCGGGGCTGGGCTGGTGGTGGTGGGGAGCGGAGACGAGCGGGGCTGGTGGCCGCCCTGGATGGAGTGCGCTTCAGCCAGCCAAGTTGGAGCTTCGCGCGGGCGGCTCGGGTCCTTCTTGCTTGTGCAGGGCTTTGTTCATTCCGGACCACCCTGCTCTCCCCTGTTCTTTGGCTTGAATCTTCCCTTGTCTGGAGGAAGCTGGATCCTTGTTTGATCCTGGCTTTCGTTATTTTGTGTATGCAGCGCTTAGGTCAAAACAGGATGTATTCTTGGAATGAAATAGATTTAGGTGGAACTTAATAGGATTTCAGCGCAGGTATCAGACAGGATAAGAAAACAAGGCCAAGCAGACTTCACAGTAATGCTGATCTTTATTTAGGATATAATACTTGATTTCTGATTCAGAGAGGTGGTTCCACTTTGTGCCCAGGAATGAGGGATCCAAACTATCAACCTGGTGCTTTTATGTTTTTCCTTATGTATATGTTGACTGGTAATTGCCAGTATTTGTAGACTCTGTGGCCAAAAAAATAGTCTTTAGAATTTGCAGGGCAGCTGGTTAGGACAGATTGTTTTAGTGGAACTGCTGGGGCCTAGGGTGGGGGAGAATGTAGATTCTGGGCAAAAATTTTGGTAGCAATAAACTTTTCCTTTTTAAAAAACCCATAAGCACCAGGTTTTATTTCTCCTTTATTTAGCTTTTGTGGAGGCTATTTTTTTCCAGTATTTTTTAATTATTTATTTCACTGTAATTTTTTTGTTTGCTTTGTACTCAGAGTTCATGAGAGTTGGGCAGCCTGCAAGTTTAATAAATTATTATTATTATTATTATTTGCAGGAAAGTTGAGGAAGCAACAGAACTGTCCTTTGGAAATGCCACTGAGATCTGAATATTGGTTCTTGATCTCTCTCCCTCCCTCCCCCCCAGCCCCCCCCTCTCCATATATATCAGCTTAAGTAATGGCAAACTAGGAGCAAAGGGGACTGCAATAGAAGAAGTCAGCACTTGACTTTTTCAAGAACTGCCATTGGTATTGGTGGTGATGAATAATCTGGAGTTTAAAGTGAAGATAGTGTTCATTCTAGTTTGATGTGTGGTCCAAATATGGCGCCAAGTTGCTGACAGGTTTTGCATCCCATCTGATTTTAAAAGGTTTATTTATTTTAGAAATGGAAGCTCACACCCTGCAAAGCAAACTTGAGCCCAGAGGGTGACTTAACTGTGAAAGAAGCAAATGCCATTTTATGCTGCTCCAGGGTGAGCACAGCAAGCACATCTGAGAAGCAGTGATTCTTTGCTAATCGATGGTTGCCCATGGATTATTGTGTCCCCTTCTGGGATCTGAGTGTTAATCATATGGGATGAACTGGAGCAGCCAAATTGGAGGACCCAGAAAGGCAGTCCAGAGCAAATGATGCAGATCTTCCTGGAGCGAGGAAATATTCCCACCTGCCATGCAGTTGAGGGTGTTCAATTTAATTGTTTTGGCACTCTGACTATTGTGGAGGCTGTGATGGTGGTGTCAAGCTAGAAAAAGTTGTGATTGTCTGCAGTTCTGGCTCCTGCCTTCCTGAGATGGCATCCAGCAGGAGTTTGAACTGGAGGACGGATCCCTTCCAAATGGAATTCTGCAACCTGGTACCCTAATCAGACCACACTTCAGAATGAACACTATCTTCACTTTAATCTCCAGATTATTTATCACCACCAATACCAGTGGCAATTTTTGAAAAAATCAAGTGCTGACTTCCTCCATTGCAGAAATGACCAGTTTACACTCCTAGTATCTTCCTTCCTTCCTTCCTTCCTTCCTTCCTTCCTTCCTTCCTTCCTTCCTTCCTTCCCTCCCTCCCTCCCTCCCTCCCTCCCTCCCTCCCTCCAGGTGGGAGAGGAATAGATAAACTATCAAATCTCTCTCTCTCTCTCTCTCTCTCTCTCTCTCTCTCTCTCTCTCTCTCTCTCTCTCTCTCAAATAATAATAATAATAATAATGGAATAATGGGAGAGTCATCCTTCTTTTCTTTTGGGTTAGAATTGGATCCCTGGTGCAGTTTGAAAAGGAAATGCAAGTGATTCATCCAGCTTATTTGCCCGATCTGCTCCCCCCCCCCAAAAAAAAGTCTTCAAGAATGAGAGAGCAGAGAAGAACTTTAACTGAAAACTGCACATGGCATGAATTTTTAAAAAAGAGATTGCTTTTTGACCTCTATAATTTGTCACCATTTGTTAAGAGCGGAAGTGGGGAAATATAAATAGACAGCTTGCAGAGCAAAGTGCCACCATTATCCATAGGTATTCCTAGAAAATAAATTCGAATTACATTCTGAGATTTTGTCTAAAAGCACCCTGGTTGGGCCCCAAGAAGAGACCAAGGGAATGATCATTAATTCAAGCTTTGCCTTTATGCACAGTAAAATGGAGATGAGGTGAGCAGAAGAATCTAGGGCCATATTTCTTGCTCTTGACAACTTAAAGATGTGTAGATTTCAGCTCCATGCTGGCTGGGGAATTCTGGGAGTTGAAGTCTACATGTTTTAAAGTTGCCAAGATTGAAAAACACTGTACTAGATTCTATTCCACTAAAAGGCTGAAGACATTTGAATGTTTACTGCTTTTTCCAAACCAAATATTATCCAGCTATGCTGGTTAAGTAGTTGACAGAAATTGTAATTTTGTGCATTTCAGAGATGCAAGTCTGGCAAACTTTCTTTGAATGTGCAACTTTTCAGATTATCCAGGGGTACTGAATTTTGTAATACTGTGTCAATTATAATCTAACCTATTGCAGAATAAAACATGCAAGTTAAAATGTTCTTTTTAAGAAATTGCTAAGAGTGGAAGAGGGATGTGGGTGTTTCATGTGTAATTTGACAAATGTGCTTTGGATCAGTGGTGACTGCTTTCATAAGTGACAGATGGGACAGAATTAATGCTCCCACTGTTCCAAACAAAACATCTTCAAGCAAAACAAGGAAGTCCGGCTGCCTTTTGAAAGAAAGCCCCTTAGGGACAACCATGCCCTGAATGACTGAGAACCTCCACATCAGCCCCGTTAAGCATATTCTCTGGGATCTGTCAGGGAGGAGTCCTCTGCACCCTCTTTCTCTCACGCAAGCTATCTGAACAGAATTGTCTCTTGCTCCTCTGGGAATGCAACCAGTCCCTCCTGGAAATCCAGATTGCATTCCATTATGTCTGGGCACGAAGTCATAGGATTGGAAAAGGCCTTTCCAGGCGATTCTCTCCTTTCTTGGAGTGAATAGATCTAATCCAATACAGCCCTGTCCTGGGTGTGGGACTCCAGTCTAGCGTCTCCGAAGGTCTTGTCCCCCAACCTCTCGCAGCTTGTTCAAGCCAAAGGAACAAAGGTGTTCTGGAAGCACAGGAAATGGACTTCTCCATTCCTCCAGGCACCACTTCCCCCAGTAGCACACAGCTGAACAGCCTTGGGTGCAATATATTAGCCATTTATTTCTTGCTTTCATTCTAGATATAGGTAGCCCTTAATGTACAGCCACAACTGGGACTAGAAAACTCATTGTGAGCTGTGCGATTCTTAAGTGAGGCATCACGTGACCACACCCAATTTTATGACTTTCTTCCCATGGTCATTGAGACATCACATGACACTATTTGTAATCTTTCCTGCAGGTTTCCCCACTGACTTGTTGGAAGCCGGCTGGGAAAGCTGCAAATTGCGATCATGTGATTACAGGATGCTGCTGCAATTTGCGAGTGCCTGAATCACAATCACGCAACTGTGGGAGTGGTGCAAGTGTAACTTCGAGGGTGGGTCATAAGTCACTTTATCCGGAGCCATCATACATTCAAAATACCATTAAACAAAGGGTCATAAGTTGATGAGCACCTCTGATATTATTAGGGTTGTTTGTCTTATACCATGTTTCCCCAAAAATAAGACCCAACCAGAAAATAAGCCCTAGCCTGATTTTTTAGCTTGCTACTAATATAAGCCCTACCCCCAAAATAAGCCCCAGTTAAGATTGCCATCAGCCCTGGGGGGTGGGGTGGGCATGGCCAGCACAGGAAGCAGTGAGCGTGCGGGGGCTGATGGTGTGCAGCATCAGCAGCCTGCCGGACGCTTGGCCGGTACTTTTTGGGGCTGCACAGCCCGTGCAATGCAGGTGAGTTGTTTCTGCAGGCAAGCCGAGAGACTGGGCAAGTGGCCGCGGGAGGTTTGTCCTCGTGGCAGCAGGCGGATGCAGAGGCACGGGGGAGGCAGGCGATCCCAACATGCCACACAGCCGCCATCCCACTCCATCCCACTATCTCTCAGCTTGCCTGCAGCCACAACGTCGGCTGGGCTGATCACCCTGATACCGTGTTTCCCTGAAAATAAGCCCTAATTGATCTTTTGGAGCAATATATATGTATATATATATATATATATATATATTGGGCCACACAACAAGAAGTAAAGAACACCAGGAGAAGAAGAGACTCTAAAAATATTTGATGGTAAAATATTTGATGTCATGTTGGTTTTTACCATCAAATATTTTTAGAGTCTCTTCTTCTCCTGCACTTTGGGCCAAAGATGCTTCTCATCTGGCATTCTTTTAGCTTCTTGGCCAGATGCTTCTGTTAGCTTCGTAAGTAAGCATGAAAGCAGCAGCTGACCTCTTCCGCTGGTCTCCAACATAGCGTCTGCTCCTCTGCGGTTTGTACTGTGGCGGGTTGCCTTGCATGCAAAACGTTCCCTGGCCCAAATCCAGTTTCCTTAATTTCTTCTGCATTCTCCAGTTATTCCAGGAAGGTCTTCTCCATAAGCAAGGGCAGCCTTCCCTGGGCTGATGTGATGAGTATTGCAGATTGGCACATCTGGAAGGCGGTTGGGGAAGAGTGCGGGAAACTTTTATCACTGTGAATGTCAGTTTGATAAAGTCTTGAGATATAGAAGCCTTTGACTGAGGAGAACATCTTGATGAGCTTCATTAGGAACATGGGCAAGGTTTCTTTAATCCCAGTTGAGTCTCCTTCACCTCCTCCCATTGCACAAAGTGGGCATCCGGTGGGTGAAATGATGCAATTGCTTGTGGTCTGCATAGAGTCGGGCTGCTTGGAGAGGAAAAAGCCATTCTTGACCAACGTCTGCTCTCTGATTGAGGCCTTCACCACCATGAATTCCTATGGAACATTGCTGGCTGGCTTTCCTTCCCAGCTAGGACAGGGAGGCAACCTCCACTCATGAATTCACTACTACTGGAATGTTCTCTCAGGAGCACATAAGGGCTAAGCAAATTGATGGTAGCTCTGTCCAGGAAGTAAAACTTAATGTGTTCTTCCAGTTCTTCTACCAGGAATGGTTGCCACCCATGGCTTTCGAAAGTCCCCACCAAATTGCAGCAATGGGTGGACCAGCAGGGAAGAATAATTTCTCCTTACAAATCGATCATGTTAAGGACAAAATAGGTCTTGCTATACCGTGGCAGTCAAAAAATGTCAAGATGGCAGTCTCAACTGACCCCTTTTTAGATGAATCCCAATGGATCAAGTATTTGTTTCAGACCCATCTCTCTACTACCATATCTCAGTCCTCCAAAATGGCTCTTCTTGATAGGCGGACTTACAGCCTTTGGGGAAAATTGTCTTCTAAGTAAATAGAGTGAATGTTGCAGAGCCTCTGCAGTCATTTGTAATGGCGAACAACTGTTGTGCTGCTGCAACATTCATAATTTTGGGATTTTATCGTAAACACTAGAAGGTACTTACTGAGTAACTTCAAAGGAGCGTTAAGAGAAAGCTCATAACTCAGGGATCACTTATAGAGAGAATAGAATAGAACAGAAGGAAGAGGAGAGGAGAATATTCTTTATTGGCTAAGTGTGATTGAACACACAAGGAATTTGTTTTCGGTGCATAAGCTGTCAGAGTACATGCAAACAATAATATAATCATAATAGTGATGCCAATAAGAGAAGATAGTAGAAAAGATGAGAAGGTTAATAGTAATACAGCCCTACTACATGGGTAATATAGCCCTACTACATGACTTATGACTGTTTTTCACACTTAGGATCCTTGCAGCATCCCCATGGTCACATGATCAAAATTTGGAGGTTTGGCAACTGGGATGTATTTATGGCGGCAGCGTCCCAGGGTCATGGAATCACCTGTTGCGATCTTCTGATTCACTTAACAACCGTGTTACTAACTTATTGAATGCAGTGATTTACTTAACAGCTATGGCAAGAAAGGTCGTAAAATGGGGCAAAATTCACTTAATATCTGTCTCACTTAGCAATGGAAATTTTGGGCTCAATTGTGGTCATAATTTGAGGACTACCTGTATATAAGTCCAGTAAGCAGTTGAAGTGTGATTCTCCCCTCTGTCCACTACCTTTCATCACTCTTTGAACAAATTCACATTGGCGCAAGCGATGGGTCTCAGGTCTGATTGCAGACCATTTTCTGTAGAAAAAGTTGTATCTGGAGGATGAAGTGCAAAATTCTAAATTATTCTGCTGAGTTCCCACGCACTTTTGAGAAGGTAGGCAGTTAACAGTTCAATTTGCATGAGCAATTATTAGGGAGGTGGAGGAGAATTTTAGGGAGGGAGTGATTCTGGAGACAGACTCATACATTTTCAAGGGCAACATCTTTTTTTATCCATGACTGCTGAAGCAGAAAACAAAACAAAACATGATTGTTTTCCAAGCATAATACTGGAGCTTGAAGCAGCTGTTCCCAGCCAGGCATTCTTCAGATGTTTGAAGATTCTGACTCCCAGAATGCTTAGCCATCTAGAAGAGATAGTTATGGATATTCTAAACCAGGGGTCTCCAAACTTGGCAATTTTAAGACTTGTGGACTTCAACTCCTAGAATTCCTCAACTCCCAGAATTCTGGGAGTAGAAGACCACAAGTCTTAAAGCTGCCAAGTTTGGAGATCCCTGTTCTAACACATCTGGCTGGGAAACAGTTTAAGGAAACAGAAAGTATCCTTAACAAGAGAGATTATAATTGGGTTTGCATACTGTGCTAAATTAGAGTTCATTGACTTAATCACAATGGGCTGGATTTCCATAACACGGTAAGCCTCAAAGCCATAGTTTCCAACTAGAATTGCAGTAGCACCATCACCACTCCTTCCATCAGGGCCAAATTATATTATGGCTTAAGGCAGGATGTGAGTTCAGCCTGTCAAGGTAATGATTTAGAAGTTAACCAGCTTGTATAATGTGAGATGAATGATGCAATGTTAGGGATAACTCAGCAGGAGTCTGTATCCCTTTAAGAGCTTGAGTATAAAAGGGAAGACCTTGCTGGAGTCTCTCTCTCTTGTGTGTTTGGCCGCTGTAATTGCTGTGTATTGGAGTTCCACGTGCATGTATCTTGTTTCTAGTGTATCTTGTAGATAGTGTAATGTAAACTACCATTTAATGCAAACCACTATTTACTGTATTTACTCCTGGGTTACTTCAGCGCAATAAGACTGTGCATGCTCTGACACAGCCTATTCCTCCATTTAACCCAGCCTGTTGAATTGTCTCCTTGGGCAGAGAACCAACTTTGCCATTATCTGCTACTTGGTCCTTTTGAGAGAAGAAATTGATGGTGCTCGTGATTCAGAAATGCCAATGCAGATGACAACTGCAGACTGAGTTGAACGGAGGCAAGAGGCTTTGCTTTTCCTGCTGTCTCCCTGCTTCTGAGTCTGTCCAATTGTTGAATTAAAGAATTATCTATTTGGCAAGAATGAGAGCCAAAACAGCAGTCTGTTTAATTACTCTGCAATTCTCTTCTTGCACTTCTTGATTGTTGGAGAAGAAGCAAGTTAGTTTAGGTGGCCAAAAATCAGGAGTCTGGAGCACTTTTTCAGACTCAAACAAAGACAGAAGCTCATGAAAGCTTATTCATTTCCATTGTTAGTTACTAAAGTGCTATCAGAGAACCTAGAAATAAGAAGAAATATCTTAACAGTGAGAACAATTAACCAGTGGAACGGTTTGCCTTCAGAAGTTGTGGGCGCTCCATTACTGGAGGCGTTCAAGAAGAGACTGGACAGTCACTTGTCTGGAATGGTATAGGGTCTCCTGCTTGAATAGGGAGTTGCACTAGAACAGGGGTCCCCAACCCCTGGTCCGTGGACTGGTACCGGTCCACAGCATGCCAGCAACCGGTCCACACAAACAACCAAAGCCCCATCCACGAGATGCAGGCAACAAACAAAACCATACATCCTCTGGTCCGCGAAAAGACCTCTCTCCATGGAACTGGTCCCTGGTGCCCAAAAGGTTGGGGACCTCTGCACTAGAAGACCTCCAAGGTCCCTTCCAACTCTGTTACTCTGTTATTCCTCCTGATGTATAGCTCCTATTAAGCTGTGTGTTTTACCTTATTTCTGATCAAAGCGGCAACCTGATTTTAAGCAATGTGCTGCAGCTGCCAAAAAAGCCAAGGCAGTCCTGTGTTGCATCAACAGAGGGATAGCTTCAAGATCACAGGAAGTAATAGTAGTGAGGCCACATTTGGAATACTGCATCCAGTTCTGGACACCAGAATACAAAAAAGATGCTGAGATCCTAGACCAGGGGTGTCCAAACTTTTTTCAAAGAGGGCCAGATTGGATGAAGTGAACGTGCTGGAGGGCCGAACATTTTTCCGAACATTCTTTGAACCATTACAATTAAATGCAAATGAATTATTTTATGCCTCTTTCCTCTCCCTCTCTTTCCTCTTTCTCTCTCTCTCTTTCCTTTCCCTTTCCTCTCCCCTCTCTCTCTTTCC